>NW_011494632.1:3109582-3125564 GCF_000754665.1 Bison bison bison | reverse complement strand
GTGTTAGACTTTATTTTTTGGGGCTCCAAAATCAATGCAGATGGTGATTGCAGCCACAAAATTAAAAGATGCTTACTCCTTGGAAGGAAAGTTATGACCAACCTAGATAGCATATTCAAAAGCAGAGACATTACTTTGCCAACAAAGGTCCGTCTAGTCAAGGCTATGGTTTTTCCAGTGGAAATACCATACATACATTCCAGTCATGTATGGATGTGAGAGTTGGACTGTGAAGAAGGCTAAGCACTGAAGAATTGATGCTTTTGAACTGTGATGTTGGAGAAGACTCTTGAGAGTCCCTTGGACTTCAAGGAGATCCAACCAGTCCATTCTAATGAAGATCAGTCCTGGGTGTTCTTTGGAAGGATTGATGCTAAAGCTGAAACTCCAATACTTTGGCCACCTCATGTGCAGAATTGACTCATTGGAAAAGACTCTGATGCTGGGAGGGATTGCGGGCAGGAGGAGGAGGGGATGACAGAGGATGAGATGGCTGGATGGCATCACCGACTCGATGGACAAGAGTTTGGGCGAACTCCGGGAGTTGGTGATGGACAGGGAAGCCTTGGCATGCTGCAATTCATGGGGTCGCAAAGAGTCGGACACGAATGAGTGACTGAACTGAATTGAAAAAGAGAGAAATCTAGTATATCCTTAAGCCAAAGGAATACAATTACTAAACATCTTATGAAAAATTATTGGGTTCTCTGTGCAACTGCAAAACAAAATCAACTTATGATGGTACCTTATGACCCCAAAACAGTATAAAATAGATTCAGGTTTGTTCAGCACCCTAGGGCTCAGAGGGCACCTGGCCAAATTTCAATATGCAAATATTACATGATGGGAATGTAAGGCTTCCAAAATAATTATCTGTCCTCTAAAAGTACCACTTAACAGCTTTAATGGAAAATTAAGTCTAGAAGCCACCTACTTAGTCAAGTGATTTTAAGTACTCAAAAATTCATTGAACAGACTGATTGCTTGGGGGAAAAAATACTTCTATTGAAATATAAGCTATATTCTTTGGAAAAATAGGAATTCATGAAACTTAATCTCCCTAGGAAGAAACTTGAATGTATTCAAAACCCTTGATTCCATAGAATCCTTTATTTCCTAGCATTTGTGTGCGGGCTGTAGGATGGTGGGGGTGGGGAGGGAAGACTATCAAACAGGTAAGAATACATCACGCAGAGGTAAGTAAATTGAAAGTGAAAATTAAGCAGGATATGGGATGTAGAGGGTGAGAGGCCTTACTCCTAAGATGTCATTTGAGTAAAGACCACAATGGAGCGAATGCCTGCACCCTGCAGACACTCATGTGAAAAAACAGGCATTTCATCAAGGGCACAAGCCACGGGCACAGCAGCCTTGGTGTGTTTAGGAACAGCTAGGAAGTCAGCACCAGCCCCAAGACGACCAGAGAGAATTAGGGCAGAGAGAGATTCCATGGGAAATCATGTGGGGAAGCTGCAGGAATGATGTTGACTTTCCTCCTGAGTAAAATGAAAAGATCGGAAGGTTCTGAGCACCATGCAGCATCATGAATTTAAACATTTTCCTTAAATGGTTAACGTACACAAGTATTATTGCCATTTGGAGAAACATTCAACAGTAATTCCACATAACTTAAATACAAAGAAGATGTTTATTACAACTTGTACCAAGAGACCATCGACAAACAAGGGCCTCAGAGCTCATCTTAGAGGATGTCCCATGGCAACGACTCAGCTGTGAAGCTGTATCTAGTCTAAGTCACGTTTTCTGGGTACATTGGCTATATACCTCTATTTACTGAAAAATCCCACCCCGTTCCTCTTATATCTATGTCACACACACACACACACACACACACACACACGAGAGGAAACCACCTAGATTTCAAATGATATCTCAGATTCTACTGCTCGTGGTTCTAGATTTCACTCAAACACAACCCACAACTGCTGCTTTCCCAGTGAGGAGTATTACAACCTAGCCAGACAATAATCTTTAAACCAAAAAATAATTAAATGTTATCCCTCTTAAGTTACTCACAAAAAATAGTAGGTATGTGTCTAGTATTATCAGTTTTTCCCATTCCTTCAACGATAAAGATACTCATTTTAGCATTTATTTCCAAGGACTTCAGAGATAAGACATTTAATTTAACATCTATTTTCAAGGGCTTTGTGTGTCAACCCTGGCACACCAGATAATGTCATTGCTTTAGCTCTGTCTGGAGGGCACTGGGGGAGAATTAACTGAACATTTGCAGTGCATTACTCATTGCCTGGGGCCAGCAAAGACACGCTGCCAAAATTGCACAAAGGCTAACAGATTTTTCTTTTCCTCCAGTCTTCCTTTTTCATTTGTTTGTTTGCTTAGACTGGTGAACCTCAGACAGCATATCACCGGGCAAATAGTATGAGTGACCAGGAAACAGTGGAGCACATGTGACCTCACAAGAAGACTCCTTCCTAACACCCTCACTTCCCTCAAGGCTCCAGCATTTCTCAGTTACTGTACTATACTTAGTCGTTCAGTCATGTCAGACTCTTTGCAACCACATGGGATGTACCTGCCAGGCTCCTCTGTCCATGGAGATCCTCCAGGGAAGAATACTGGAGTGGGTTGCCATGCTCTCCTCCAGGGGATACTCCCAACCCACGGATCGAACCCAGGTCTCCCGCCTTGCCCGCGGATTCTTTACCATCTGAGCCAAGGGTCTATTTACAACATCAACTGAGCAACTGTCTTAGAAAGCACACTCTTCCTAAACAAACACCAACATCTAGTACTCTACAAAGCTTTTACTTGCCTTAAACTTCAACTACTTTCTCTGAACTTCTAAGTCTGTATGTGTATGCATATTCATTTATTAATTCCAAGTTTAAATTAGGGAAACAGAATCGTATTAATCAAGAAGATACACTTAGGGAATCTTATTATGAGTTTCATATAATCTGTGGTGTCATTAGTGCTTGCATGTGCATGCACACACACGCATACACAGCGTAAACAACCTGGAAACGTCCTCAGATACACACAGCTGACCTTCCGCAGCCTAGAAGTTACAAAGCCTCAATTCACCCTCAGCAGAACCAAGACCGTGGACAACTGGCCAAGCACCCACTGTGCACCAGAGCCTCTGATGGGGCTTCTCCCACTTCATCTACCACTGGGACACCACCTCCTGCATCAATCTCCTATGTCCCTTTTATCTCCTCTCCAAGTTGCAACCAAGTAAACGTCCAAAAAAGGACAGAAAAATATGCACCTGATCATGCCAATCCCCGGCTGGTAGCCAGTGAGGGACCCTCTTTACCGCAGGGAGAGGGTCACACCTCTGATCTCCGCACCCACCTCTTCTCGTGGTGATCTTTGCACACTCCTCTCAGCCCCTCATTCTCTGCCCTGGGTGTGGAAGCTCTTTATGGTTATTTAGTAATAAATATCATGCCGAGTTTCTCTCTCCTCAGCCTCTGTTGTTCCTTTCTCCTAGCAGAATACCCTCAGCCAGGGCAGCATAATTCCTGAAGCCTTCTCCTGAGGGCGGGTTCTTGTCAGACACTCCCATGTTGCCCAGAGCTCAACACCCTTCACAGAAGCCACTGCTCCACCCTCCCCAGCCTTCCCTGGGTGAGTCCAAAAGGGGTCATGCGTGCCTTTCCATCATTCTTTCCTATGCCTCAAAGAGCCAGAAATGCAGTCACTGCTGAATAAACACACAAATCACTGAACTATTAACCCTAGTCTAGAGCTGAAGACTCTGAAGGCCAAGACAAAATGAATCAGGATGCCTCTCCCCACCCAGTTCAACAATCACTCCTGTGTTTCAGCAATTACAGGTAAGACTGCTAGCAAAAGGTGCGAAGACAAGGAATAGAAGGAGACTGACGAGATTATACTAAACCCAGGCTAACAGTAAGCATAGTAAAGCAACGTATTTAGTTTGGATTTCCTGCAAGTCAGGACAAAACTTGTGGTCTCAAAACTTTTTGAGTTCCTGTCTATATAGATTCCTATATAGACAGAGGAACCTGGCACATGAAGAGTGTTTGAACTCAGAACTGTTAAGATTCATCCATCTACTTAATTATTTAACAAGGATTCACTGACTGACTGCGATGAGCCAGGCACGGTTTTAGGAGCTTGTCATTTGGCAATGACTGGCCCTGGTCCCTGGAATTGACACTTCTGGAGGTGGGAGGGTTTTGGGGTGGAAGGTGAAGAAGGGTTGAGTATAATAAACAAAAGAATTATAGATATCATCGGTTCTATAAAGAGAACACTGAAGGGCAGGTGATGCAATGGACCGTGATACCTATGACTGGGGAGACTATTCTAGATGGGGCACCTGGGGAGGCTGCTCTGAGAAAGTGACATTTGAGACAAGAGGTGAATACACACAAAGGATCCAGCCAGACAGGGAACCAGGGGCGAGCTTGACAGCTGGAAGGAACACAGAGGGCAGAGGCCCTGAGGTAGGAAGAACTTGGGGATGCTCAGGAAACAATCATGTTCAAGGTGACTGAAGGGCAGAGAGGTGTAAAGAGGTTCGGAGTAGTAGGAATCAGTCCTACTACAAAGGAGGCTTACTGTAAGGGCAATGGGAAGTCACTGGGGTTTTAAACAGGCAACTAACAGGATCCAGTAAGGTTTTCTACATCATTGTGTCTCGGTGAATGCATAAAGAACATGCGTACACAAATACAGTGGAATACCAATGGACTACTCAACCATAAAAAGAATGAAATAATGCCATTTAAAGCAACACAGATGGACCTAGAGATGATCATACTAAGTGAAGCAACTCAGACAAAGAAAGACAAATACCGTATGATATCACTTATATGTAGAATCTAAAATATGACACAAATGAATTTATATATCAAACAGACTCACAGACAGAGAGAAGAGACCTGTGACTGCCAACTGGGAGGGAGTTGGGGGAGAGATGGATTGGGAGTTTGGGATTAGCAGATGCGAACTGTTAGATGCAGAACAGATAACCAAGGCCCTACTGTATGGGATGCAGAACTACATTCAATATCCTGTGACAAACCACAGTGGAAAAGAAGATGTATATGAATAACTCACTTTGCCGTAAAGCAGAAATGAACCCAAGGGTGTAAATCAACTATATTTCAATAAAACAAATTTTTTAAAAAGATAAACCATCCTGTTGGGGTGGTGGAGAGGGAGAATGGGAGGACTGTCAGGATGGAGTGGGGTCTGCCTTCAGGACCACAGCGAACAAACTTAACGACGGACTTTCAAAACCTAACCTAATGCTTACAGGTGCTTCTGGAACCAATTGGCTAACTTTCACAAAAGATAAAATTCCAATTATGTAAACTGCTATCAAGGTGATTACCTATGTGTCACTGATGGCTACACTACTTTTGTAATGAGCTGTAGCCTCCTATAAGAGATGGGGGTGCCTGACCAAGTTTTCCAGGAACAAGGGATCAGATTATAAAAACTCAAGTTCCTAACTACAGAGTGGTAATTTATTAAATATCCTCACAAAATGAGTAATTATTTTGACCAAGCTCCTAACCAGCAACTAGCATTAGGAGGTCATAAATTATAACATGAAATTGTAGAAATAGTACATGGCTGGTTCCAAGTGGTTTATGTGACTCAAGAAATCATTTTAATTCCTTACAGCTCAACTTCCTCACCCATGTAGAGGAGATATAACAAGGTTTGTCCTGCCCACCCCACAAGGCAGTTCTGAGAATGTAGGACCAATGTGAATGAACTCTAGTAATATAAAGCATTATGCAAATGCAACTTTTTGTATAAAAGAACCATTACAGACCTGGAAGGGTTTTTAGGGATTTATTTAGCATAATCTTCTCATTTGAAATTGTGGGAACTGATGTCAAGAAAAGGAACTAGCCGTGGCACGCTTGATACTAGAATCCAGATCTTACTTTCATATAATAAAATTAATTTGAATATTTTCCAATTTTTCTACAATGTAAATTGTAGCATTAATGTTTTTAAACAAGTATTCTGAAAAAAAAATAGTAAAAGGGAAAATAAACTTTTCTTTGAAAAAAGTTTATTTCTATTTATTCACTTATGCAAAGGCAATATCAACATAGGAAGGAACACACTTTTAAGTTTAAAATTAATTTTCCATTTTGAAAGGTTTAGGATTTTGTCTCTTCTTTCTATCTTACTCTTTTAAATACTTCAGTCCAACAAAATTGCAGACAAATAAAAGTTTACTTTTTATTTTCCCTTACTTTTCTTAAGGTCATATTAAGATAATTAGATTTGACTCTTTAGAGTTTAGGTATCATTTACAGTAATCTGAAGATTTAATCACAGAATAAATACATGTAAGAATGTTATAGCATGCACACATAACAAAGTACAGAGAATTTTTAAAAGAACAAATTTCAGGGTGCTTTCAAATTCTGAGGCACAAGAAAGCCCTCTTGGGGATGCTTAAGTTAAAAGACTCTTCCCCTTAGATTCAGAATGAAGATTATTAGGGATTATAAAACAATGGGCACTGCTGATATGGCCCATAGAAGTTACATCAGGACAGGGCGATATAAAGCTCCCATTATGAGCTATTATGTTGTATAGACCAAAATTAAGGTAGGATTAGTTTTAACCTCAACTTCATGATTTATGTATATGAAGACAAATACTCTTAGAAGTGCAGGTAACTTTCATCATCTTAGACAGTCGCGTTCCCACCACATAAAAACAGAAGCAAGTACGTTAACCTGTTTCTGGCACTGAATTAAGACCTTTGGAGATTGATCTTCCATATGATCCATATTAATATTCTTTCCAAATAGACTGGATCTCTACAACTTCATGTTGTCCAAAATTCCTAAACAGCTTATACCAGAAAATTTTTGCTGCTATTTATTTCCATATTTTATTAATTTTAATTAATTATAAAATTTCCACATTTTATATAATATTAAAGAATTGCATGACTTATTATAAAAAAAAATTCTTATAGGTAACAGTGTTAGTCTTAATTGATTATAAGGATTGCTAATGCATTAGAAAACATTCAAGGGTTGATATCTGCTGGGTCCTTACTGCCTTTAGCCTTTAGAGCTTATTTCGTTTCACCTAAGTTCATCTAACCAAGGGGGAAAGAATCTTCTCAAGGTGAAACAATGATGTCTGCCTATATCTGCATTGTTGTACTTTTTATTACTTCATTGGTCACATACAATAAATACTTATTAAAGGGCTTTTTCATGGTAAACATATCCTGGACACTCTAGATAAAGTGCTGTATCTCACAGTTGAAGTCCCTACTCTTGTGAGGCTTTACATTTCAACAGGCACATAATAAATGAGCAGTCAAACCATAACAGCAAGAACAACACGATCATATGAACACGCCTGACATGTTCACACAGGGTGAACATGCCTGACAGATCATGTTCACCCTGTGTGAAATGTTTGCATGGCTATCCCAGACTCACCTGGCAGGAGACCCTCCTGCACCTGGGATCAGAGAGTCTAGGAACCAGAAGGTTCCAAGAGACTGAACTTGGGCAGAAAAGAAAACTAGTGGAAAGACTCCATGGTTTGGTCTGTTCAGTGAACAAAAGGAAAGTCAAGGAGCTGGGGGTGTGGATAAGAGAGGAAACTAAGATGAGCCCAGTTCGTGCCCCAGCTCTGAAGGGAGTACAGATTTCATTCCAACTACTAAAGAGTTTTAAAAGAAAGGACATGGTCTGATTCATCTTTTTTAAGATAAGGTGGTTGCTCTGTGAAGAATGGCATGGAGCAGGGCGAGCACAGAAATCAGGGAAATGCAGGAGTCAGTGGGAACCGTCCAAGGAAAAAGATGCTGGTGTCCTGGACCAGGGTGATGACATTGGAGAAGGAACCAAGGCCAGGAGGGTGGATAAAACAAGACTTGCAGAAGAGCATGGAGTCTGGAGTAACCCAAAAGACCAAAGGTAACTCATGGGTTTGGGACTTTAATCTCTCAGTAAATGGTAATGTCAATAATGGGAGGGGAGGAAAACTGTACAACTGTAAGCCTTTGCAGCCTGCTTGGTTAGCTGGGTTTGTTTCTTGGGTTGGTGACTGAGAAAACACTCAGAAGTTTTATTTTGGTTGTATCAAATTCAAGGTGACACCATCCACATCACATCTCTTGGGCAATGAAATATACGGTCTTAAATTTTATTATAATCAACCAGTGGATGTCTGGTTGTATGTGTGTGTCGGGGGGGATCTGTGCAAAAGTTTTCACCTGCTCGTTAAGTGTTTCCAGGTTAATATACACACAAATAATAATAATAAATGATGATCCAGACGATTATGACAATGAGGAAGAGGATACATTGTTCTTCTACTGTGATGAGGTAATGATTCTGGAAGTCAACAAACAGATTGGAGGAATAAGAGGCAGAAGGTCTCAAATTTTCTGTCCCTTTTGAGCTAAGTCATTAATGTAAACATATTAGATGTTGTTGTTGTTGTTCAGTCACTCAGTTGTGTCTGACTCTTTGCAACCATGGACTGTAGCCTGCCAGGCTCCCCTGTCCATGGGATTTCCCAGGTATGAATACTGGAGTGTATTGCCATTTGCTCCTCCAGGGGATCTTCCTGACCCAGGGATCAAACCAGTGTCTCCTGCATTAGCAGGCAGATTCTTTACCACTGAGCCATCAGGGAAGCCTCAAACATGTTAGATACATACTAGCAAAAAGCGGAAGTAACACGGGAATTCAATTATTTTAATGTAAAGTTAACTTCAACATCTTATTTTGCCTATGTCAGAAGAAGGCAGGGGCCTTTCTTGGTTGATTTGGGGGAAACAGTCCTGAAAGAGCAACGGTTATTCTCCTGGAGGTGCTACAGGAAGTAAGAAAAGAGACCAACAGAGCCAGTGTCAGGAGATTTTATGCCACTTTCCAGTAAAGAAACTTTAGCCTGAAGATGGTCACTTCTCTTAAATGAAAATATCAATGATTTTACTGAGAAACAGCCTGATATGGAGTATGTTACACTTAGCATATAAGAATTTCAGCACTCACACCTCTTCTGGCAGCAGTCTGTTTTGATGGCATGCAAATTTTGGGGGGAGGGAGAATGAACTCATGGCTCAAGAATCTGGCAACTGCTTGAATTTCACTGTAAAGAAGCATCATTAAGAAGCTAGGAATCTGAGTCACTTAATATCAGGCTTCAGCTAAATTCTTAAATGGTTACATAACGCCACTAATTTTTAAGAACAAGAATGCATTTTTTAAAAATGTCAAAGCTTTAGGATTTCCTGTTTTTCATACTATAAAAATGTCCTGTCTGACCCCTCCAGATATGTAGATATTGCTTACTGCTTTTTCCCAAGAATGAAAGCTCTGCATCTTAAGATCCATGTCCATTATTTCCTGACTCTCCAAGATCAAGTCTTTCTTTAGGTTAATAACTCATCTCTCTTTGATAATACTTTATGTCTATAAAGTCAGGCAAAATATAAAGAACCCCATTGCAAAAACTAAAATATCACTAAAATCCCAGTTGGCTCATACATTATCAAATAACTGAGTTAAAAATGATAAATCAGTGCCTCAAATTCTGGAAGCTTTACCCCCCACAGATAACACATTTGAATGAATAACAAAAGTTTTCACTCAAACTTTGACATTTTAGCATAAATTAGATATAAATTTTAAATTTTGGAGAATGAATAAAGAATATTTCTGAACATTAATTTTAAAAACCTTTTGAACTTATGAATAGCTTTCCCAAATTAACAATAGTAAAATCAGAAAAACAAATACATAAGTTCTATGCTTGTCATTAACCAAAGACATCTTTTTGTGAGAACAAGTGCCACAAACAACTAACATAATTTGCTTAAGCTGCAAGAGCTTCTTTTCCCAAAATTTTAAAAGGTATGAAAAAAAAGAGAGAAAACATATCATCACAACTTAATATATAACACTGTGTTTAGAACAACACGAAAGCAAATAATCACGTTCTCTTACATGCTCAGCATGAAATTATCTTTCACCAAGCAAAGGCATTTTTTTGAACCGATAAAGCAATATGTACAGTTAAGAGGTATAGAACTCCCACATCCTGGCCTTTAAAATGTTCTTCTTCTAAGAAAGCAGCATTTATGAGTCCATAATGACTATTTTAAATCCCCTGAACCACACTGCAATAGAGAAATACTGTGTAGCATAATATATAACGGCATATTTAAATATGACCCAAAATCCCCTGCTCCCATAATCTATATTAAGTTGTGAGCAAATAAAGCCATTTCTACCTTGATCATTTCTCTAAGCAAAGGTTAACTAGAAAGGCCAGCCTTAGGAAGAAACAGAATACATACCATGATAGAGTCTCTTTCGTTAGAAACGGCAAGAAGAACAGATTTAAATTAAGACTTGGTGTATAAAAGCTGAAAGCATAGAATTTGTATCCACATAATGAACTGATGTCTCCTCTAAAGACGTCAGATTGCTGTTCAGCTAAACTATCTAAAAATACCTCCTTGCAAACACACACACACACACACACACACGAAATGACTACAAAGACAGGTCTTACTAAGCAGCTCTGCTTGCACAAAATCACTTAATAAGTGGGGAAATTTTTTAAAGTACTTGTGAAAAATGAAATAGGAATTTTTCTTAGCAACTAAAATCTATTATGAGCTATTTTGAAAACCAGTACCAATCTGCAAAAAGTAGTTAATGATGAACCTGAAAGCAAATCATCACAGCTCTGGTGATGTCCAACAGAGAGAATCGTATTCCATGAACTTAAAATTAGATAAGGGAAAACACATGTCTGAATCGCTGTCAACATTCTGTTTAAAAACGAAAGAAGGGAAATTTTCTGGCTGTAAAAGGGAGAGTCCAGTTCATGGATGCCACCATGAGCCAGACCCTGTGCCAGACATGGAACCCAGTGCCAGTCTATGAAGTGAGCACCACGAAGACAGCTTTACAGACTAGGAAAAATGGTTCAGAACACTTAATTCACCTGCTTAACGCCTCACAGCCATGAAGAAGAGGCAGGACTCCAACCCACACAGGAATGACCCTGGAGTGCTATCATCTAACATTGATAACTGACACTCACATAGGCTTTACAGTTTGCAAAAAGATTCTGAAAGAATTAACTCTTTTTACATTGTTCTTATTTAAACCTCAAGTTTATCACCTGTAAGACTCAGAGAATCTCACTTCACCCCTAATCTCACTTTGATGACTGAAGAAAATACTATTATGTAAAGCACGAAGTAAAATAACGTATTACCATAATCATCCATAATCTTCAAATAATGTTGTGGGGGAAAACCAGGTATTGTAAGCATGATCTCTTTTGTGAATTGAGAAAACAGAAATTTCATGACTTGCCTAATAGTTGCACAGCTAGCCAACCTCAGAATAAGGGCTCAAAGCAAGTTCTCGGTATGTATTTTATTGTTCTACTAAACAAAAACCCTCGCCGGAATAGTTCCTTCCTTTCTACCACTATGGAGAAAGGCTCACAGCTGAAATGAAGCCGATTTTGCTCTAAATGCCCTTATCAGCACGCTTGACGATGCCAGGCACTGGAGCAGTGGTAATAAGTGAGTTTTGAAGCACATGACACTTCACTGTGCATCCCTTTTGCTGTGACTCAGGCTAATGCTGCAAAGCCACTCATTAATTTTATTATAAAGCAATTAAAGGCAGTATCTTTTTTCCCAGAGCATCTTTGGATAATACTTGAAGGAGCGAAGAAAGGAGAGAGAAGAAATAATATATACTAATGAATATACCCACAGCTAACTGCACCAGTACTTCATATCTATGCCTTGAAGGATGTTCTGTAGTCTGGCCAAGGACGAGGCCGCACACACCCTTCTCTTTACTGAGGATTACACTGAACCCAGGCCCAGGAGCAGAGCCAAGACAAGAATTTTTTTTTTTTTAAATTTTTATTTTATATTGGAGTATGGTTAATGTACAACGTTGTGTTAGTCTCAGGTGTACAGCAAAGTGACTCAGTTATACATGCACATATATGTATTCTTTTTCAGATTGTTTTCCCATTTAGATTATTATAGAATATTGAGCACTGTTCCCTGTGCCATACAGTAGGTCCTTGTTGGTCATCCATTTTAAGACACTGTATACACGTCAGTCCCAAACAAGTAAATCAAAGATAAATATCATATGATACCACTTATAAGTAAAATTAAATATATATATTTTATATATATAATATAAATATATATACACACACAAGACTGTTCTTAACACAAGACTATCATTGGATTTTAGATCACTTTGTGATGTTCAGTTGAAAGTACAGCTTTCTACAAGTTATAATTATATTCCACGATCCCAAGAGTATGTGTTAACAGTGATGGAGCCTAAAGAGAATGTCAAAATTGTAATAAAGATGGACCTAATTATTATTCACTTATCTGTATTTTAAGATGGCTAAGACAATGTTGCTGAATCTGTCTGGATAAGAAAACTCTTTCATCTGGCCATATGCTAAAATGAGCTCCTTATAAATTACTTACCTAACTGGAAACAAGAGAGCAATCATATCATCCAAACAGTAAGTCAAAAAACAGATTCTTTTCTATTTTCAACTCTAAAAACAGAGTAATATAAGAGACCTCTGGAGAACCATACAGATGGGAAATCTCAGATAAGCATGGTAACCTTCCAGTAAAAAGCTGCATTAAGAAAACTTCCATGTAAAGAATTAGAGTATTTCTTCAATACAAAATTGTATCCTTGTGATTCTAGTCAACCTTGAAGGAGGATAAAATACATTCATTTCCTTCAAGATCAAAGTACTCTAGATTTTATGGTAAGAATGGTACTTACTACATCACGCATATGCAATCCTTTTGAAATTTACACTAAAGGAAATCAACTCAATGTAGGGGAAGGAAAAACCTGATCTCAAACTTTCTGATGAGGACTATAATCTGCAGGGCACACAGAAAACAAAGCATTGGTCCAACCTTGCAATAATATAACAGGAGCAAATTTAGGTACTTCACGGAGTTTCCAAAACTAGATCTGCATGTGCGCACATGTGTGAGTGCGTGTGTCTGCACATACAAGAAAAGACTGCCACTGGCTCCACCATGCATCAGCTGCGCGACTTTGGGAAAGTCACTTTAGCTCTCTATGCCTTCATTTCTTTACATATAAAAAGAGGATTACATTGTTGTGAGGACTAAATGATAATATATGAAAAGTATTTAGAACATTGCCTAAGAACATAGGAAGCCTTCAACTGTAGCTACTGACATTATTGCTATTTTTTTTAAAACTCTAATATTGAACTGATAAACAGAAGGTAGCTTTCTGAGTATGGAACTGTAGCAAAAATAAAGCAAACCATCTTACAGACAGGTCATCTAAGCAAACAGAAAAACTAACACAGTCTCTGATTCACCTGCACGACAGACTCCATTCTCCTTACTTCCTGGATGCTGTACTACGCTTAGTCGCTCAGTCGTGTATGACTCTCTGTGACCCCCATGGACTGTAGCCCGCCAGGCTCCTCTGTCCATGGGGATTCTCCAGGCAAGAATACTGGAGTGGGTTGCCATTTTTTTCTCCCAGGGGATCCTCCCAATCCAGGGATAGAACCCAGGTCTCCTGCAATGCAGGCGGATTCTTGACCAACTGAGCCACCAGGGAAGCCCACTTCCTGGATAAACAGTACCTTTAAAAAAACGTAAGAATTGTGCTGATGGGCCATGCTTTCCTCTAAACATTTTACAGCGTTTACCTCTAATCTTCACATCACCCTTTATCTCCAGTTTACAAATGAAGATTTCATGTAGTAGAAAAGCTAAAGAACTTAGCCAGGTTCATACAACTTGTAGTGAAGCCAGAATATACTGGGTTGGCCAAAATTTCATTCAGTTTTAAGTAAAACATTAAAAAAAAAAAAAAAAAAAAACACCACATTTTTCACCAAGAACTTTATTGAATGTATTCCCCCTAACTGAACGAACTTTTTGGCCATCTCAATAGATCCAGGTTCCTGGCCTCTGGAGCCTTGCTCTGAGCACAAGGCTACAGTTTTTACTAACCTTTCTCTTCATGTAACTTTCTTTACAAAGTTTACAACTGGTCAGACTACAGTTTTCATCTTCTACACTGGTTATGTTTATAAGTGGGTTACTAGGAATACCATCACTTTCTCTGGGAGATTTCCCTCCCCCATCCCCTGCTAAGTTCTGGAAGCTCCAGTGGATTCCTGGATAGTTATTTCAATGTATTTCAGGATTCAAGTTCCTCCAAGGTAGGAACAACAGCATCTTACAAATGATGAGAGTATGGTATTGAAAGCAATGTGGGAGCAGGTATCTCCAACCATGTTTCACCTTGGGCTTCTCACTCTCCTATCAGGACAACCCTGATGCACTACTTGAAATCTCCGAAATCTGTCTGCCTGAAACACCCTTATTTCCCACATCCACCCTCACCCACTTGGCAGGCTCCAGCTGCCTGGCACATTCCCTGCCTCCCATCCATGAGACTTAGAGTAAATGTCAGCAGGTCTCCCTCCTGCTACTCGTCTATGAGTAAGCCTAAGATAGGGGCTAAGAACTGCTCACAAATATCCAGGATCAAACACAGGACACATTTCCCTAAAACAAGTGTTGTACATTTAGCTCCACAACTTACTGCTCACTACTATTATTGTAATACACAAATACCGCTACATTAAGCACATCGTTATACTAATGGGGCTAAGAGTACATTTCACAGATTCTAAGATGCATAGCTTTTATGTCAATCCCAATCATATATACACTACTGATACTATGTATAAAATAGACAACCAGTGACAACCTACTGTATAGCACAGGGAACTCTACTCAGTGCTCTCTGGTGACTTGAATGGGGAGGAAATCCAAAACATAGAGATTATATATATAAAATCTCCTCTCTCTATATATGTAAATATACACACACACACAAACATATACACACTACACAGAGCTGGCTCACTTTGCTGTTTGGCAGAAACTGTTCCTGCTTCTAAGAGCTTCAGTCATGTCCAACTCTTTGTGACCTCAGGGACTATAGCCCGCCAGGCTCCTCTGTCCATGGGATTCTCCAGACAAGAATACCGGACTGGGTCACCATACCCTCCTCCAGGGGATCTTCCAGACCCAGGGATGGAACCTGTATTTCTTATGTCTCCTGCATTGGCAGGTGGGTTCTTTACCACTAGCGCCACCTGGGAAGCCCATGGTAGAAACTAACATCCAATAAAATGTTTTCAAAAAATAAAATTAGTTTCTATACACCAAAAATAAATAAATAAATAAATAAGATGCACAGCTTCTTTCTTATTTTAACATCTTTGAAACTGGGATCCACCTCACATCAGAAAAGTCTGAGAAGAAAATACTGGGTCACAGACAATCAAGTGAACCAAGCCACAATGTCTTAAGATTGGTCAGCTAGGTGCAGATCCACAGAGACAGTGTGCCTACCAGCTACCCTGAAGGAAGACCTAAACATAAAGCCCGGACTTCAGAAACCAAAATCACGGACACTGGAATCCCGCATCACACTTCTATTTCCTTATATTCTACAGTGAATGGCTTTTTAATTATCACATAAGTTGACAGCATTAAGCCAAAGCTCTCTGACTGACATTCAAAGGCCTCTCCCGCATCCACCCACGTCCCCCAGGTGCCCCTCCACACCAGTCACGGCAGTCCACTCACTCTTCCTTGCTTGAATATGAACACTTAAACTTCAGTGCTTCAGCTATTCTGTTTGTCTTGCAAAAAGCTCCCCCTTCCACCACCGGTTTCCTTTTATTTTGTTTCCTACCCCTGTTTGTGGCACAAAGTCTTATTTCCTTCTTTGTCTAGTTGAATCACATGTGACAGTCCTGCCAGGGCTCTCCTATGTATTTTCTGTCCCAACTGCTCACCCACCCAGCATTTAAATATATGCTACTCCAACCAGATGCATGATTTTCAAAC
>NW_011494632.1:3087766-3108208 GCF_000754665.1 Bison bison bison | reverse complement strand
CACAACAAACTTGATTAACAAATCATGCTACTGTACTATCTATATCTAGTTTTGTGAGTGTTTCTATATGTAAATATATTTATAAAAATAGATACTTGAAAAAATTATGCCCAATATTTTATAAATAATTAATTCCAATTGGTCAAATTTAACTTGATACTCATTTTTCTTCATATTCTATTCCATTATTGAATTTGAAAAATTAAATAACTTTTATATGACTCACACAAATACTAAAATGTGAAGTGATTTTTATTTTTCACACAATTGTTTCAGTAATACAGAAATATTAAAAAATGTCATCTTGCCATTTAATGTGTACAATTTTCATAGGTTTCTCCCAGTAGATTTATTGTACAATCCAAGAATAAAACTTAAAACTGAAAGTCATTTAGTAGTAATAAAACTTAAATTAACTAAAAAAAAAATAAATAAAAATAAAAGTTCACTTTTTCTTTTGACACTTTTGTATCTTAAAATTTTGCATAAGCTTCAAGAAAAGCACAACAGGTTGACTACAGCAAACTTTATTAAAATTAGGCTGGATTCTTTTTTTCCCATATTGGAATGGAATTCTAACACTAATTAAAGCAGCTCTTACGTAAATAACATTTCCCTCAATGTTTAATTTCTATATATTTCATATGCTACATTATCTACAACACACATGCCATGTTACATATTAATATATATTATATGGCAAACTTGAAAATTATAAAACAGACAAGGCAGATTATGACAGACGTTTCATAATAGTTAAAACGTGTCTCTTAAATAAGTTGGCCGTATATATATATATATATATATACACACACACACATATCTTCTACATATATTTGGGGGGTGGGGGGAAATATAGAACAAATATTATTGCCAGATTTTATGCTATGGTATAATTCTACAATACAAAGATATGTATCAAAATGTTACCAATGATTTTATCTGGGTAGTAAAACAGTGATCCTTTTCCTGTCTTTGTCTGTTTTCTATTTCGCTTTAATAAGCATATGTATAGCTATGTATTTTTAAATTATAAATGATGAACAAAACAAATAACAGACAAACCACAGACCAAACTACCACCTAAAACAGCCATAACACAAGACAAAACAAGCAGTAAAATTTACTGTATCTATTCGAAGGGTACCTCTTGTAAATAAAATGGTTTAAAATTATTTTTATATTTGGGTAAATGCTGCTTCTCTATTGGCTCAGCTGGTAAAGAATCCCTCTGCAATGTGAGAGACCTGGGTTGGGAAGATCCACTGGAGAAGGGAATGGCAACCCACTTCAGTACTCTTACCTAGAGAATCCCCATGGACAGAGGAGCCTGGGGGGCAACAGTCCATGGGGTTGCAAAGAGTCAGACACAAGAGAGAGACTTTCAGTTTTGGACAAATGTTATCCCTAAAGCTGTATGATCTGGGGACTTCCCTGGCAATCCAGTGATTACAATCCTGCACTTCAATGGCAGGAGGAGTGGGTTTGATCCCTGATTGGGTACCTAAGATTCCTTACGCTGCATGGCATGATCAAAATAAATACAGTAGTATGATTTTGATATTTGATTATTTACACAAATGGAAGTTTTCCATAAGAAACATGTGTATGTGTGTGTGTTAGTTGCTCAGTTGTGTCTGACTCTTTGCAACCCCATGGATGGTAGCTCGCCAGGCTCCTCTGTCCATGGAATTCTCCAGGAAAGAATACTGCCACCCACTTTTCCAGAGGATGTTCCCCACCCAGGGATCAAACCCAGGTTTTCCACAGAGCAGGCAGATTCTTTACCGTCTGAGCCACCAGGGAAGTGCTCAATAAGAAATAGGAGGCCTTATATGTTAGTATGAAGGTATTATAAAAAATTCATATTTTTAAATTTCCATTTAAAAATGAAGAAAATAAAGAAAACAAATAAGTCTAATTAGCCATAAAGAAAAAAATTAATTTAATCCCTGACATTCTCAATTACTGGAAACCTGATGTAAATTGTACCCATCCCTCAACTTCTGCAAACCTTGCACCCTGCTGTACTAACCCAGCCACTGTAGCTCAGTAACTATAGAATCCTTCTGAATTCTTACCGACATCCCTAGGCAATCTTTTTCACTATTAAAGGTACTGTGAACATCTCAGTTCCAGATAACTCAGAAATACTACATGGCATAACACTCCCATTTAACTCCAAAGTTGTCTTAATTACTGAGAAAAATGGAAAAAGAGTGACTTCACTTATTAAAAATACTTAAAGGGGTAAAATTGTTAGGTTGAACCCATTCTTTTTTTTTTTTCTTAGAGAAGAGAGACAATCAAAAGATTATAATTATATACCTTTTCTATAGCCATATTTCACTGTCTCTTATTATCAAAGGCATGATGGTGTACACTGGAACTTAAAATTAGTGAAATGTTGACCTACTGGAGATAACCCATAATAAGGGGCTCCCATCTTAATCCATATTTTTCAGATCTCTAAAACAGAGCTTTCCCAGCTGAGCCACAAGCGAAGCCCAAGAATACTGGAATGGGTAGCCTATCCTTTCTCCTGACCCAGGAATTGAACCAGGGTCTCCTGCATTGCAGGCAGATTCTTTACCAACTGAGCTATGAGGAAAACCCCTGCAATGTGGGAGACCTGGGTTCGATCCCTGGGTTGAATCCCTGGGTTGGGAGGATCCCCTGGAGAAAGGAAAGGATACCCACTCCAGTATTCTGGCCTGGAGAATTCCATGGACTGTGAAGTCCATGGGATTGCAAAGAGTCAGACATGACTGAGCAAACTTCACTTGAAAATAGAGCTATAAGAAAATAAAATGGTTATCACAGAAGATCACACACATTTTCAGATGTCCCTGAAAACTGTTATTGTTACAGTTGCTAACTTGTGCCCAACTCTTTAGACCCCATGGACTGCAGCATGTCAGGCTTCCCTGTCCTCTTCTATCTCCTAGAATTTGCTCAAATTCATGCCATTGAGTCAGTGATGCTATCTAACCATGTCATCCTCTGCCATTCCCTGAAAATTAGCCTCTGCCAATAAACTTACAGAATTCTAAGCTTTTTCTATATGTTGGATCCATCATATTTACACAAACACACACATGCATGAAATAACATGTATACATATGGGGGTGTGCTTTATTTTACAATCAAACCAAGTCAATGTTATAAACCAATAATGTACTTCTCTATAGTTCACTAAGAATATGTACCTTAGTAGTTCAAAAGTGTTTTGCAGATTGGCACTTTATTGATCAAATATTGTAAAGTGAGTCTATGCCCACGATGGCTCTGAGAACAACCTTTATAATGAATATGTAGTATAGGTGATAAAGAGGGCATGGTATACTGATACAAAGTGAGGACATTTGTAGCATGTGGGGATATTTGCACAATGACTTAAAGTACAGAAGAAACACTGGAGGTTGGTGGATAAACTGTGCAAATATGACATATCACAATTGGGGGCAGGAGGAGAAGGGGACGACAGAGGATGAGATGGCTGGATGGCATCACTGACTTGATTGACGTGAGTCTCAGTGAACTCTGGGAGTTGGTGATGGACAGGGAGGCCTGGTGTGCTGCGATTCATGGGGTCGCAAAGAGTTGGACACGACTGAGCGACTGATCTGATCTGATCTGATCTGATTGCTATATATGGCTTCCCCGATGGCTCAATGGTTAAGGATCTGCCTGCAATACAGGAGACACAGGAAACACTAATTTGATCCCTAGATCGGGAAGATCCCTTAGAGGAAGAAATGGTAACCCACTCCAGAATTCTTGCCTGAAAAATGCCATGGACAGAGGAGACTGGTGGGCTATAGTTCATGGGATCACACAGAGTCAGACACAACTGTGTACCTGAGCATATACAAACGCACATCCTTATATTTCATGAACACTCTATATATAGTATAGATAGATAGATACAGATATGAGACAGAGAGAACACAGAATAATTAACATAAAAGATCCATGCTAGGGACTTCCCTGGTGGTCCAGTGGTTAAGAACCTGCCTTCCAGGATAAGGAGAAGGGATAGTTAGGGAGTGTGCGATGGACATGTACACATTGCTATATTTAAAATGGATAACCAGCAAGGATCTACTGTAGAGCACAGAGAACTCTGCTTAATGTTATGTGGCAGCCTAGATGGGAGGGGAGTGTGGGAGAGAACGGACACATGTATACATATGGCTGAGTCCCCTCAATGTTTACCTCAAATTGCCACAACATGGTTAATCAGTTGTAACCCAACACAAAATAAAAAGTTAAAAAAAAAAAGAGTCCGCCTTCCAATGCAGGGGACACGGGTTTGATCCCCGGTCAGGGAACTAAGACTCCCACATGCCACAACTAGAAAGAGGATTGCGCGCAGCAACGAAAACCCGATACAGCCAAAAGTAAATAAAGATTTTTTTAAAAAGACCCATTCCAGAGGTTTGGTCAACAAGCAGAAATGGCCGAGGCTGACAACTGGCCCATCCTATGTGGCCAGGGTGTTTCCAGACCAGCAGGAAAGGGAGGGCCAGGGACCTCGGGTCTGAGAGGCCAGTGTGTGCCACGGTCTGCAGAAGGACAGGATACTTTATGAGGGGAGCTCTCTTACATCATTTCTCTACGTGCTTTAGTGTGTAAATGTGCGTTTATGGTCTCGTGTGTTTCTGAACAAGCTTCCTATCTATGTTCCCCAAAATAGACACTTTTATTTAACTCGTTCTGTGTAACACCTAAGGTAGTACTAATAGTCCTGGCATTTTAATACTGTACATGGAAACAATCATAAGCATGTGTCAGGTCTCCAAAAATAAAGACCATTTCTTAATGATGAAGAAAAATAAGGAGGTCATAGGAAGTAAAGATCTTAGAACAAAGAAATTAACAGAGACCTGGAGGACACTGACTAACCTTCATTTAAATCGCGCACACACACACACACACACACACACACACGTTTGCACCCCACTTTCTCTCATAGGTATTTCTCTCATCCAGACACTCATTCTCCTTTGTTTTTAAAATCTTATTTTTTTAAGTTCATAACTAAATCATAATACAAATAAAATACGTGGATAATGATAAAGTGGTCATTTGCTTTTAGTAGGAAAAGTTTTGAAAAGACTGCTACATACACAAGTTACTTTTTTCACTAGGTACATAAAGTAAGGGCTTCCCTGGTGGCTCAGAGGTAAAGAACCCACCTGCAGGGGACGTGGGTTCAATCCTTGAGTTGGGAAGATCCCCTGGAGAAGGAAATGATAACCCACTCCAGCATTCTTGCCAGGGAAAATTCCATGGACAGAGAAGCCTGGTGGGCTACAGTCTGTGAGGTCACAAAAGAGTCGGAAACAACTTAGTGACTAAACAACAACATAAAGTAAGCACTAAAATGTACTTCATCAAGGATTTAAATTAAATAAAAATAATTTTTAAATGCCTATTAAGCACAGGAAAAAGAAAACTTGAGTCATCACTCTTAGAAGGATTCTTAAACAGATTACCTGAATAAAATATTTAAGAGTATGGTCAGGCCCAAAATCAAGGACTGAAGAAATTTCAGGTCATAGTTCAGGGATAATTATATCTGCTGCTGCTGCTAAGTTGCTTCAGTCGTATCTGACTCTCTGCGACCCCACAGACAGCAGCCCACCAGGCTCCTCCATCCCTGGGATTCTCCAGCAAGAACACTGGAGTGGGTTGCCATTTCCTTCTCCAATGCATGCATGCATGCATGCATGCTAAGCCCGACTCTGTGAGACCTCAAGGACAGCAGCCCACCAGGCTCCTCTGTCCACAGGATTCTGTAGCCAAGAATACTGGAGTGGGTTGCCATTTCCTTCTCCAGTTATATCTATATGACCAAATTTACAGAGTATTTACTTTGGCTTAAATACCAACATTTCAAACATATAAAATATGATATTTTAAATGAGAAATTAAAACTATAGTTTTTATTTTACCATGATTAAAGAAGTAATTGATATTCTAAAAATATGCATTCTGAGAATTCTCTTTCCTACTAATCTTAATTGGTTTTATTTTTATGTAGTCTGTATTTAAATGAGTCATTACTAAACAATATTTAAAAGCAAAGGTGGAAAGTATGCTTCTTCTTTTGACCAAAAGTAAGCATTTTTCTTTAATACGTCCTACAATGGGACAGAGCTTTCTTCAATCTCACACACATAAGCAGTGTATACAATGCACTGGCAAGTCCCTACAATATATTTCTTTACTTCTAACAGGGTAAAAAGATCTATTATTTGTTGTCAGGCTTTCTTGGCCCAAATCCAAGACAAGATGACCTTGTCCTTGAATAAAACAATAGTATATTGCTTCCTCTCAGGCCTCTGTGAGCTAGCACAGTGGAAAACCTCCCCCAAGAGATAAGTTTATTTCATCTCAGGAAATATATCTGTCATAATAGACAAAATGAAGATCAGATAAAGAAGAGGTGGAATCTTAACCCAAAAGAGGCATAGTCTAACAGCTATGATTAATCTCAGCACTATCTTCCACACTGCTAAGGAAAATGCATCAGTAAAATTATTAAAAAGACACTCTATCCAGTGTTTATAGACAAGGTCAGACTGTCATGGTAGGATAAAAGCAATTTTTTAAAAATTAAGTTTTCTTAGCTCTTTTCTAGTTAAAGACAGACAGTTGGGAGTCGGGAAAGAGGTGGTTGGTTAACTCCTTTGCTGGACCTTCGTATTATGGCCATTCATTTGTCAGGTTAACACCTTCCTCTGCCACCTGTATTGCCCTATTCTCCCTGACATAATCCATTCCAACAGTGATGACCTCATTGTTTTTCTCATAACCTTCTAATTCCTCATATCCTTGGAAGCCTCACTTGTGACTCTTCCATCCTAGAAAAGCCTCTCTATTCTGTACTCTCAACAGCTGATAAACTGTTTTTCATTCCAACTGTATCCTTCACACCTGGTACCAGGAAGGTGGATAATTCACTCCGAGATACAATGTCTCATCTAACTGTAAAGACCAAACCAATTACAAAAATTAATAAAATTAAGAATTACATATTAAGTGCCACTAAATCATTCAGAGGAAGCAGAGATGAATAGAAGCAAGGAGCAAATGAAAGTCAAGCACACAGCACTGCAGGCTGAGAAGCAAGAAAAGAAAATGAGCCCTTAGTGTCTGTAATCAGAGCATCTTGTCCTAAATGAAAAAAGCACAGGTGGGGGAAAAAACGTGCTCCTTAGTTAGAAGGTAGATTACAGAGGGCCTTGGTGACCAGTAGGAACTTAGGCTCATAAAATGATGACTTGTGGCTACAGATGAGTCATGGCCAGTGTGGACTTCAGAGAGATGGTCGTGAGCAGAAATGGGGCCGTGGAACAGCCTGGTCAGAGCTGCCTATGGAGCACAGGTAGCCAGGGGCAGGCCGTCAGAAGTTACAAAGGAAGCCGAAGTTGAGGCATCAAGTTTATGCTGAAAGAGTTAAACAGCAATTAAAACTGTTTGGTCCCAACAGGACCAAACACCAAGGAGCAGGAGGAAAAGGAATCGGGCCAAATGAGAACTGTTTCTGATCATCCCAACTCCAGCCTCAAGACAACATGGAAAGACACCTAAGCACTATTTTTTTTAACATTTTAATTTTCTTTTATTATGGTGAAATATAGAAAGCAGTGTACAGTTCTGAGGCATTAAGTACACTCACAATGCTGGGCAACTGTCACCACCATCCACCTCTAGAACTCTCTCATTTTCCCAAAGTGAAATTCCATACCCACAAAAAGTAGTCTCCACTTCCCCCTCCTCCAACCTGTAACATCACCATTCTGCTTTTTGTCTCTATGAATCTGACTGGTCTAGAGACCTCCTATAAGTGGAATCATAGAGTGTTTGTCCTTCTGTGACGGGTTGACAGAAGTATTATTATCTATCAAATAGTTTTACAAAACTATGCTTTTAAAAGTTTGTAAGATAATTTTGATCATAATATATAAACTTTCCCTGGTCACACATACCAGGAGAAACAAGAGTAGCAGGAGTAAAGCAAGCCTTTTTTTAAAGTTGTGTATTCCAATAGTTCACATCAGCTCTGATAACTACACAATCCACACAACTGATTTAGATTAAACTTGGCCATAGAAAGAGAGGCAAGGCAGAGTGGTGGGTAAAGCAGGGCTATGAAATCAGACACACCAGGGCTCCAATGATGCTCCACCATTTACTAGTCCTGAGGAAAAGTATTTTTTTAATCTTTCTAATGCTCATTTTCAGCATATCTAAAAGGGTGATAATAAATCTTTCTTTAGAGGGTTGTTATAAAAATAAAGTCAGGGCATGTGGTACTGTGCCTGTCATACAAGTGCTCAATAAATGATAGCTATCACTGTTTATTCCCTGCATTTAAGTAGGCATTTTCTTATATCAGCCACTTTTTTTAAAGTATCATTTAATCACAACTGAAGTCTCACTTACTGTAAGTACAGAGCACTGCTGCTGCTGCTAAGTCGCTTCAGTCGTGTCTGACTCTGTGTGACCCCATAGACGGCAGCCCACCAGGCTCCCCCGTCCCTGGGATTCTCCAGGCAAGAACACTGGAGTGGGTTGCCATTTCCTTCTCCAATGCAGGAAAGTGAAAAGTGAAAGTGAAGTCATGTCTGACTCTTTGCGACCCCATGGACTGCAGCCTACCAGGCTCCTCCGTCCATGGGATTTTCCAGGCAAGAGTACTAGAGTGGGGTGCCATCGTCTTCTCCAACAGAGCACTACACATATCAATAATTCTACTAAGAAGTGCAACTGGAAAACAGATGATCAGTTCAGTAGTATCAAGTTGACTTATTTTAACTGACTCATTTAAAAAAACGTACAAAGTTTCCAAGTCACTCTATAGGGCACAACTTTCAAAAGCACACTTAAGGAACCCTCTTCCCGCTAGTTCATCCAAAGTGGGTGAAAAGGAGGGTGGAAGGCAGAACAGCTCATAAACATAGTAACAACCCCTCACATGTCCCCCAACTTACTAAGTCTGTGAAGCTTTTCTCATATAACATCTATTAACAGTCTGTACCCCTAGTGTCCCATGGTAGTCTATTGGAAATGCAGTTTTATCACACATTTAAAACGCTAATAATCTCTTATTGTCAAAATTCCTCAGATCACAAGGCTCCCCTGGAGAGTGAACATGAGGTGGTGAGAAGAGAGCCCAGATGTAGGCAAGGTCTTGGTGACGCCCAGGTGTTCACCTCAGTATTCACGCCTGGCCAGGTGGAGAGGACCAGTGAGGAGAGGTGACAACACATATGAGTACACTAGTGTAAAGGGTTTAGTTCCAAACTCATGCACATGAGAAATCTGACAATGTTTAATGTGCGCCTATTAAGTGCCAGCAGCTGAGATGACACACAGAGTGTGACGGGGCAAGAATAAAAAGCCCCTAAGATCCTAAAGATTCTTACAAGGTACAGAAACTGAGTTCACCCCTTGGGCTCAGCCACAGCTGCAGCAAAAAAGCCCCCAGTGTAATGGTGTTGCCTTTCAGCATCTTATTCCCTTCTAAGTCAAAGAAACAAAGCCACTTAACAGCCACAAACTTTTTGAAGAGGCAAAAAATGGAAGTTACTTTTGACATTACTAAGTTTTACTCACTTAAAATTAGCTCTGACATTATCCTCGTGAAACCTCATAAAACCTCACAGGGCAAAGAGGGGCGTCCCACTCACGTTTGCTCAACCACTATTTACTGAGTCACCTACTATGTGAGAGCCGGAAAGTTATTCCCCTGTTCAACTCCTGCAAACATTCAAATCTTAAAAGTCCGCTCATTAACCAGCAGAGCCTAGATAACCAAAGGCCTCATCAACGAGGACCAGGTAGCAAGACCCTGACAACCACGCCCCAGAGGCTGCTCTGGACAGAGAACTCCAGGACTTCAATCTGTCACAGAAGTGTCATGGGAGACACCCCTGACATGTTTTCTAGACAGCACTTGACTCGCAGAAATCTTATGGCTAGGGCTACTTTTATCAAAGCATTACCCTGGAATTTAGTAAAACATAAAGCACTTGTTAGGAAATAAATATGCTTTTGGGAACAGGCCTCTATGCACTGTTTGAGTGGTTGAACAGGTAATACCATATTCACAAATGTAGTCATAACTTTTTCCTTCCCCACCAGTAAATAGTTTAACAATTTTCTCTGCTAATTAAAATCATATTATTATTGGGACTTCCCTGATGGTTCAGTGGGTAAAGAATCTGCCTTCCATTGCAGGGAAGGTGGGTTCAATCCCTGGTCAGGGAACTAAGATGCCATATGCTGTGCAACAACTAAGCCCACAAGCCAACTAGAGAGTCTGAGCGCCTCTGCTACAGAAGACCACGCGCCTCAGTGAAGACCCAGCACAGACAAAATAAAATAAAATAAAAAATAATTATATTATTATTAGTTTCAGTAACCCCGTCTCTCCATTCTGAGAAAGGACCCATGAAAAAGGTAAACAAGGAGCCTGTGATTTGAACTTTGCTTCTAAGGTTCCTCAAGTGCTGTTTAAGGAACGTGCTTACTGGTCCCTGGAAAACTCCCGAGTGCAGAGCAGCTTCACGTCAGAGGCCCTGTTAATAAAATCTAACCAGAGTGGAACTTCTCTATAACAACATTTCTTATTAGTGAAATTAAGTATAAGGCTAGTCTTTTTTTGGATCTGATCCGAAGAGATTTAATTAGCGAGGTACCACAAGGATCTCATTATGACGGGGCTGGGCTCCGAGCCCTGCATCATAACACGCCTCCAACACGGCCACAGCCCAGGAACATCCGTGGCTCCCACCCTGGGACTGCACTCCCAGGATCCCAGAAAGCCTCTCAGATTTAGTTAATAATGTTGTTCATGATGGTGAACAAAACCAAATTAGACAAACAAATCCAGACATCTAAATATTCTAATTCATGGCCTTCTGTCTATACATTTTTAAAGCCTCAGTGATTTATCTCCATTTTTGAAGTTTAACATCTCAACCATTTTAGTATACATAAAAGATAATTCCTATACTCTAGTAGAATACTCACCAGATGCCAGGATATAAGAATAGATGTTTTAAAAATATTTAGACTAATGACTATATAAGCTGCCTAAATATATGCATTTTCATTCGGGACAGTTAAATATACATATTTACACACACATGAATCACTGTGATGGCAGCAAACTTCCAACATGGTGATACGAAGGCAGCAAAGTGAGAACTTGCATTCCTGGAGCAGGAGGCTGGGACTTGGGATTAACCAGAGAAAAGTGTTTCTCGCAAACAGCAGTAGCTGCCTGTGGGATTTCAGCATGACAAATGCACGGCTGACTCATGGGATCAATTATAAAGAAGCAACACTCGTGGCATTAAAAAGAACCCTGTGTTCTCATCACCTGTTAATACACATTAAGAAGTCAGATGAGTCTCACTGATCATTTTATTACCAAATCAATAGCCAAAGCTCTCCTCCCTCCCCCAAGCCTACATGTGAATTCCGTACTACAGACGCCTGTTCCCAATAACCTTTTAGTGATCTCTCATGAAATTCAACTATGCAAATATTTTTAAGAAACTATTCAAGTATTAAGTTAAAGCTGAATTATCAAGCTTTAATTTCTGATTATAAAAAGCAGCCGTCCAATATCTACCAATGTTCGTGATCTTGCTTTAAGTGGACTACTGGTCTTGGCTTTAAAAAAAATTTTGTTAATCACAATAAAATTGGAAGAACAAGCCAGCTGTAACTTACCCTCCCTCCTCCAAGCAGAATGTCATACCCTCTAAAAACCCTGCCCCCCCTCGAAGAGAAGCAGTGATCATCCCCATTTTAAAGCCGTTCTCTATGACGTGCGATGGAAGCACAAGCAGCATTTGAGGTACTTACTGAATGTTTCTCCTGCTGGCCCATAACTCCATGGTTAGCTGGGATTGCTAGTGGTTTCATAATGAAGAAACATATGCTGGGCTGAATTTACACATCATGTAACAGTCTCTCATGGACGGCAAGTCACCCTTGACAGCAATGAATTAAAAGAAAAAACAGAAAGCAAGAAGAAAAAAAAAAAAAGGAGGAGGAGGAGAGTCAGCTGCAGCCTCAAGTCTCACTACCGGTGAGCTGAAAACCCTCACACTTGCGGACCAGAAAAGGGATCTGCCCGACCCTGCTGGTCTCCATTTTTATAACACAGAAACTCTAACCATCTCAAGCTATGGCAAGACCCAGGAAACCTTATCCAGCTTTCAGTCTTCCCCGAGAGCAAGATCATTTCTGAGACTGAAGAACAAGAGGCAAAAGAAAAGGAGGAAAGAAAAAAAAAAAAGCTAAAATGGCTGACTGCACACAGACTCTCCTCCAAAAGGCTTCCTACAGAATGATATTAGGGTGGTGGAGGAACCAGTCTCCAGCATTCAGCCAAGCATTGTTAATACTCTTGTCTCATTTGCAATCACACGTACGGACCCCTCCGACCATGGAAAAAAGAAGAAAGAGGAAGAAAGAAAGAACCAGGGCAGAGCGTGTGAATCGGGACCTCCTCCCTGGCTGCCAGTGATGCTGACGGAGCAGTGACCAGTGATCTCTGTCCCACTCCGCTAACCAAGTTTGCACAATTAATCTGAGCGGCATGACACTGATGGACATTTGATCTAATGATGTCTGTCCCTCACACTCAACACAACCAGGACTGCCAGCAAAAGAGTCACTAACAGAAACACGGCACATGCACACACACACACAGTCTCAGAAGCAGGAGTCTGAATGCAATACACCAATATAATTACATTATTGTGCTTACTTTGGAGGACCATGGCTGCAGGCAGTTGGCATAGCAACGCACAAGGAAAGCCATTTCCTGGGTAGAGAGAAAGCTTCCTTTTCTAAATAAAAAATTCCTCTTAGGAAACAGGCGGCATTGCTGCTTCCTGCAGAAAGCAAGACACTGGAGTCTCTCTCTTAACCTGCAAGGCTCACAGTCAATGCAGTTCTAGTGATGTAAGTGGATTTCTCTCTCGCCCTCCCTCCCCTATATACACTGAAATATTCAGCTCAAATGGTACACACGTTCCTTAAGGCTCGCCCCCTCCTCTCCTTAACCATTTCACTCATTAAGGTAGCGATGGACAATTCAGATAAAGTAACGTGCTCTTGCCTGTGTGGTATCAGCAGCTGTAGGTTAAGCAAGTCTCAGAGGGGTGGAATCCATTGATTGCTGACTCCAAATAATATCACTGAAGACAGGGTGGGAAGGCAGAGCAAGGACTTACTTGAACAGCTTTGAACTAAAATATGATTTTTTTCACCAAGGTGAAGAAACAAGAATGGATGTGACCACTTTCCCCACCCTCAAATATCGCTGTGCTATAGGAAACCACCAAAAATTCACAAAATGCAAGCTCTGTACAAATTTAGAAGATGTGATTTTTCACAAACACCCATTCATATGCGTGCACACACACACACACACACACACATATAGCACCTTGCAAATAATATCAAAATAAACCTGCTCAGGATTAAAAACAAAAAAACAAAAAAACTTAGAGGCAGAAAGTTAATATTTAATAAGGTTGTATTATTCTGCCACAGACTCTGAACTCCACCCAGGTAAGTAGGTTATGTGAAAAGAGAGCATTATAGTGGACATCTTAATCTGGAAGCCCTGGTCCATTTCTCACAGTCATCTCTACCCATAAATGGAGGACATAACAGAAAATAAATACGGAACATCTAGACTTTGGAGCTGCTGGCACCTGCTGACTCCCGTTTCCCTCTCTCCCTACCTAAGCCACACCCACAGCGCTTATCTTCTTTCCTCCCCTCACACGTGAAGGCAGCCGGGCCCCCCACATCTCTATTTTGGATCCCCCTCCCCCAGACATGCCCTGTTCACAGACTTCTTATATTATCCATTACCCCTTCTCTCCCACATATACTCAACCTCTCTCTCACCACTAGAGGTTCTCCACACTGACTTTTGAACCAGTCAGGTCCTTCCCATCTCAAAAGCAAAACCAAACCTAGAAATCCTGCCGAGATCCTGCATTCTCCTGAGGTTACCAGGCTACTACTGTCTGATGGCTTCCCCACTTAACAACCTGACCTCTTGAGGAATCACCTGCTTTGGTTCCATCATCTGTCATCCCACTGCCCTCTCAACAGAGGACCGCCACGGTCCTGAGACACGACTGAGACATTGGCAAGTCACCCTCAACACCCTCTCCACATCCAATCCACCACGATACCCGAGTAATGATGTTCTCTCTAAAACTCAGATTTCTTTCCTCTCCATCACTATCATCACACTACAGTCATGATTTTGTTGCCTGGAAAACCACAGAAGTCTCCTTAGGAAACTCTCTGGGTTCAGTTCTAACTTCATCCACTCAACCAGTTTAACAAATGACATCTGAGATATTTTAAAGACTAAAAGCTGGTCATTTCACCTGAATCCACTAAGCCCCCTTTTCCACATCAAGAAAACCCATGGCTTCCCACTGCTTCCTTGAAGAGGAAGAGGACCTTTTTGCACCCTATTTCCTCTGCCTTGACCTCTCTATCCGGACTGACTCCTACTCCACCCCTCCCAACACCCTGGTGAAACGCCCTCAAGTTTACCACCATATTGTGGATCCCTTCTCTGCCATGCTGTGACCTTACATTTGAGCAGTTAGTATGTGCTTACCCTGCTACACGCCCTTGTCTATGAGGACTGGCATCACGCTTGCCTCTGTGCCCCTGGTATTGCAGTGTACAGCATGCTACATGGTTTTTGAATGAATGAAATCCTCAGTGACTAGGAATGGACACTGACAAGATCATATTTGATCCTGTAAACCAGTTTCTATCAAAATACCAAATATCTTTCTATAACAGACAGATAAACTACTTAAAAGTAGTCAGTGCTGATATCTGACAAAGGAGAAAAGGCAATGCAATAGACCAAAGATAGTCTCTTCAACAAATGGTGCTGGAACAAATAGACATCCACATGCAAAATAATAATAATAATCTAGAAACAGGCCTTACACTGTCTACAAAAATTAACTCAAAATGGAACACAGACCTAAATGCAAAATGCAAAACTATAAAACTCCTACAAGACAGGAAGAAATGACCCTGAGTACACTACTGCCTTTTTAGCCACAACACCAAAGACACGATCCATGAAAGAAATAATAAATAAGCTGGACTTCCCTAAAATTAAAAACTTTGGCTCTTTAAAAGACAATCTTAAGAGAACTAGAAGACAAGCCACAGACTGGGAAAAAATATTTGCAAAAGACATCTGATAAAGGACTTGTCCAAAATGTGCAAAGGACTCTTAAAACTCAACAATAACATAAAATTTGATTTAAAAATGGGCCAAAGACCTTAATAGAAATCTCATCAAGAAGATGTACACATGGCAATAAGGACATGAAAAGATGATCCACATCTCATATCATCAGGGAAATGCAAATCAAAACAACCATGAGATACTGCTACACACCTATTAGGATGGGCAAAATCCAGAGCTCTGATAACAGCACCTCCGCTGGTGAGGAGACGGAGCAGCAGCAACTCTTAATCACTGTAGACAGGAAGGCAAAATGGTACGCCACTTTGGAAGGCAGTGTGGTTTCTAGGCAGTGTGGTTTCTAACAAAACTAAACGTGCTTCTATCTGACGATCCAGCAACCCACCCCTTGATGTGCACCAAAGCAGTGGAAGACATACGTCCACATGGAAACCTGCACACAGATATTTAAGCTATTTTATTCCTAAGTGCCAAAACTTGGAAGCCACACCAAAGATGTCCTTTAGTAGATAAATGTATAAATAGACGGTAGTATGTCAAGGTAGTAAAATATTATTCAACATGAAAAAGCAACCAGCTACGAAGCCATGAAATGACAAAGAGAAACATTAAGTGCGTATTACCAAGTGAAAGTAGCCAATCTCAAGAGGGTACGTACTGTATGATTCCAACTATATCACATTCTGGAAAAGGCAAAACTACAGAGACAGTAAAAGATCAGGGGTTGCAGGTGGGAGTGACGGGGTGCAGCTAGAATGAAGAGGTGGTGCACAAAAGACTTTTAGGACAGAGAGGAGACTTTTAGGACAGAGAAAATACTCTGTATGATATTAAAATGATGGACACATGTCTCACTATACATTTGTCCTAACCCATCTGCACAACATCAGGATTGAACCCTAAGGTAAGCTAAGGACTTTGCATGAATATGGTAGGCTCATCCTTGGTTTTAAAAAAGGATGTACCATTTTGGTGAGTAAGACTATGATCTATGGAGGAAGAGATATCTGTGAAATCTCTGTACCTTTTTCTCAATTTTTCTGTAAACCTAAAACTGCTCTAAAAAAATAAAACCTTGAAAGAAAAAAAGTAAAAGCTAGTAGCAAACCAAGTAGCCACCTATGAATGAATGTATATATAAAGCATGGTATAATTTATACATATGATGGGATATTCAGTCTTAAAAAGACCAAGATTCTTCACAAGCTACAGCAAGGATAAACCTTGAAGATACTACGCTAAGCAAATCATTTACTCACATAAAGACAAACACTGTATGATTCCACTTATACGAAGCACCCAGAATAATCAACTTCATAGACAGAAAGGAGAATGGTTGTTGGGAGGGGCTGGGAGAAGGGAGAAATGAGGAGTTATGTTCAATGGGTACAGAGTTTCAGTTTGGTAAGAGGAAAACATTCTAGAAATGGACGATTATGGTTGCATAACAAGGTGAATGTACTTAACGCAACTGAACTGTACACTTAAAATGGTTAAAATGATCAATTTAAACATTATGTGTATTTTACTACTAAAACCACCACCACCACTACTACTACTACACACACACACACACACACACACACACACACACACAGAAAGTCAATGGCAACTCAAGAACTAAATGATCAAGTCACACGACGCTCACCATCTAGCCCATGTCCCACAGGTTCAGAGGACAGAAGCCCCTCTCCAAGATTAAGTCAAATGACAGCCATGCTGGTGGCCGCCGACCTTAGGAAGAAAGTTTCACATTGCTTGTCTTGGTGGAAAAACCTGTCACTTCTCTTAAAGAGGAAACTAAGCTCATCAGGGACCCTGGTAGATGAAGTCAGAATCACACGGCCTCAGGCACTGGATGCTTTTTTGTGCTAAGACTGCTGTGATTTCTCTCCCAAGCTGGCTCCACGCCTACAACCTCCACATTTTAAAAAACACACGATGGCAGTACTGAAATTCTACTATCCATACTACCTTGTACACAGAAATTTAATTACACCAGGTTATGATATGCCAAACAGAAAATATGAAGATTTAAGAGAACCCAGTATTACAGATTTTACACAAATAAGAAAAAAATCACACTTAGGCTGAAATTACTTATACTTAACCTATTTCTTAACCATCAAGGTTTAGCAAATAGCACTCAATAGATTCAGCTACTGAAAAAGGACCACATAACAACTTTCTGCCTGTGTTGAGAACGTCTGTGTGCGTGCATGCTTAGTCACGTTCGACTCTTTGTGACTCCATGAACTGTAGCCTGCCAAGCTCCTCTGTCCATAGAATTTTCTAGGCAAGAATACTGGAGTGGGTTGCCATTTCCTTCTCCAGGGGCTCTTCCTGACCCAGGACTGAACCCATGAACCCATGTCTCCTGTGTCTCTTGTACTGGCAGGCAGATTCTTTACCACTGAGCCACATCAGTAACAATGACCCGAAAGACAGAGATTACATACACATCAAGAAATCACTTAATGTAAATCTCCATGCTAAATGTAAAACCATCATCATATTCACTTATACTTTTTTCTACCTACAGTATTCCCTTTTAACTACTATGAAGTTGAGAAAAATGGTCTGCTCTTCTCAGTAATCATTAACCACATTTAGGATTAATATGCGTTTATTTATTTATAATATCTACAGTGCTATCCATAGATCTCCAAGTGCTTTACAAACATTTAATTAAGCTTGGTCAAAACCCAAGGGAAACAAAAAAATAATGTATTCATCTTTCACAGAAAAATAAAGTGTATAAGATTACACAGTTAGTAGTTTGGAAGAAGATAAAATAGAAACTACGTTTCTAATATCATTTATTTTACTTATCCACTATCCTATGGCCATTTTTTTTTTCCTCTCTTCTCCCTTCCTCAGAGGAAAAACTACAGAGGTTGGAGAAAATCTGTTGGAAAGGAAGGAAGAATTTATTCTTCAATATTGGAAACATAAAATTTTATAAACATAAATCCTAATGTTTTATTGTTCACCAAAGAAATGCCATTTTAAAATGCTATTTTCTATACGACCACACCAAATCCAGAAGCACCAAGCCAATGCAAAACCGTGCTAGGTATGGTCAAAGTTTCACTTCTCTTTTCCTAAACCCAATATATCCCATTAGTATTATGATTTCTTTCTTGAAAAAAAAGAAAGAAATGTTGATTTCACATAATTTAGTCCACCTTTGGGCAAACTTCAGACAGGTCCCACACATACATCCTTCCCACAGAGGAAATCTGGGCTACAATTTTTTATTTTTTCTACTTTGACCAATAAAAAGGAACTTTAGGTTCTTTGTTTAAAATAATTTATGAAATAAAATGAGAGATATCGACACTATGCCTAACGTAATAACTGCTGAGTAAATATCTGAGTTTAGTTTAATGCAGGCTTTAGAAAATACTTGGAACCATTACTTGACTTAGCACTTATTATCAGAAAGAGTCTAATTATGAGCTCAAAAAAGATATATGCTCAAGCCAGATATACTTTCTAGATATATAAACTTCAGGCATTTAGGACTCAGCACTTTCACTGCCACGGCAGGGGTTCAATCCCTGGTCCGGGAACCAAGATGCTGCAAGCTGCGTAGCACGGCCTAAAAAAAAAATGGCATGAAATGGAGACATACAGACAAACAAAAAAATACAGAAGTCTGTAAGCAAGTAAGAAAGTCCAACACACAGAATGGAGCTTTTCAAAATGCACTTATTTGAAAAATGAACAGACTTCAACAGCTGATTTCATAAAGCTTACCTCACTCTCTAGAACCTGTTTTAAGAAAAGACCAAACTTCATCTCAAATTGCTCAAGTTCAAAGGCAGAACCCTTGTAACTGTAATCATTTCACTGCTTTTTCTAAGGACAAGGCCTCAAAGTGGGCTCCTGACTGCAGTATTTCATAGAGCAACACTACTCCAAATATAAATGGCAATTGTTGTCTTTATTAGTAATTTGGCACGTAACCTATTCCATTATGATTAGTATGTTTGCATGAGCACAATATAATGCTAATTATCTATTTCTATTCAACAAAAGGAGAAATACTGACCACAAACTGGAATGTAAATTAGTTGAAGCCAGGGACCATACACATTTTATTTGTCTGATATGTTAATGATAAATTATGTTTTATCTCTACTACTTAACACATAGTAATTGCTTAAGTGAAGAATGAATGCATGATTCCACTTAAACTTTTTCAAAAGTAACCTGTGAAATGTTATTGGATTCACCGAGAAGTTCATTCATGCTGTTCATGGGGTCGCAAAGAGTTGGACACAACTTAGTGACTGAAAACAACAAAAAGTGTGTTCAGTTTTAAGTAAAAAATAAAAGACACATTTTCCATTTTCACTAAGAACTGTATTGAACAATGTATTCCTCGAACGAATGAACTTTAGGGGCAACCCAGTATTACACCAGCTGTATAATGAGGAAATAGACACAGGATAGTTGTGCAACCAAAAAATATGTCCAACTTGCTAAATGACAAAATTACGTGTTTTAATTAACTTGACAGGTGAAAAGAGTAGATGAAAACCAGCAAGTCTAAGTGTAGAGATTCCTTAAAAAACTGGAAATAGAACTGCCTTATGATCCAGCAATCCCACTGCTGGGCATACACACTGAGGAAACCAGAAGGGAAAGAGACACGTGTACCCCAATGTTCATCACAGCACTGTTTATAATAGCCAGGACATGGAAACAACCTAGACATCCATCAGCAGATGAATGGATAAGAAAGCTGTGGTACATATACACAATGGAGTATTACTCAGCCATTAAAAAGAATTCATTTGAATCAGTTCTAATGAGGTGGATGAAACTGGAGCCTATTATACAGAGTGAAGTAAGCCAGAAGGAAAAACACCAATACAGTATACTAATGCATATATATAGAATTTAGAAAGATGGTAACAATAACCCTGTGTACGACAGCAAAAGAGACACTGATGTATAGAACAGTCTTATGGACTCTATGGGAGAGGGAGAGGGTGGGAAGATTTGGGAGAATGGCATTGAAACATGTAAAATATCATGTATGAAATGAGATGCCAGTCCAGGTTCGATGCACGATACTGGATGCTTGGGGCTAGTGCACTGGGACGACCCAGAGGGATGGTATGGGG
>NW_011494632.1:3085803-3087666 GCF_000754665.1 Bison bison bison | reverse complement strand
ACACATGTATACCTGTGGCAGATTCATTTTGATATTTGGCAAAACTAATACAATTATGTAAAGTTTAAAAGTAAAATTAAAAAAAAATTAAATTAAATTAAAAAAATAAATAAATAAATAAATAAATTCAACAGCTTAAAATGTACACCATCCAAATGTCATTCATACAAGTATTAACATAAAATAGGGAAGATCAGGCTAGAGGAAAAATTCATGGCGGGGTATGAGGTAGCAAAGGTTATCTGCAAAAGTGAGCTCCACAATGTCTGGAAACCGTAATATAATCTCAAGTTACATTATCAGACATATAAGGCGCACAGTGGGGACACAGTAAGGTCTGCTGTAGCTAGGATAGGAGAAGATGAAGTTGCACAACTTCATGTAACTGACAGCAACCCATATAGACATCAGGAGAGATAATGAGTAACTTGTTATCACATTCGAACAGCAGAAAATCCAGATGCTAAGGTGTCGGAGAAGTTACAAGAAGTTAGGAATGTTTAACCTAGATGACAGGCTGAACAAAGCAGGGTGTCCTGAAGCACAGTTACAGGAAAATGGAATATGAATATTTATTTGTGCTGCTTTAAGAGATATCTAGAACCTTCAAGAAGCCCAAACTAAGATTATAGAGAGGCAGATTTCAGCTAAGCGTGAGGAAAATTTTTGAATAATAAGGCTTTTCCTACAATAAACTATAACTGGTATGATTTACAAAACTTTCTTTGTACCAAGCAGTAGTGTGCAATTTTGACACATTGTTACATATGGAATCTCACAAATATCAGTGCTAAGTGTAATTATTAATAAAAATATAATAAAAGCAAAGGATGAATGTCAGTGATTACATAGGAAAAAAAATAAATTGTATTAAGTGGTTTGCTGGCAGATTCCTAAAATCCTTTTAGGTTCTTAAAGTTATCTTACCTAACATGGCAGTTTCCAAACATCAGCTAGTAGCAAGATGGGGGTGATAAGAAGAGACAGGTAATAAGACAGAGAAGACCATCTGAATGAAAATGAATCTATCATGGGATAAGAGTTCCTGGTGGCAACTTTCCTTTATTCTGAGATCTTTGTCCTCCTACTTTGGCAGCTGTTAAGGAAATATTAAAATGTCCTTACTTTAAAAAAAAATTATAGTGATAATTGGATGATAGTTTAAAGGTTTTCTTGTTAACATCCCTTCATTTGTAAATTAAATGCTGTCAAACCTAGAAAAATGTAAGTAAAAGGTGTTTCTCTTAATGGTAGCAATAATTTGAATTATTAAAAGCTGTATATAACTAGGCGATCAGTTTTATAGAAGGCACAATAGTCTTAACTACTACCAAAACACTACCAATATTTTCTCATACACAATTTTGTGGCAGTGTTTTTATCTCTAAAAGAATCATTATTTTTAGACAGTTATGAACTGTTTTGGTTCATTAGAAAGTCATACTTTTTACAAAAGATCTTTAAGAAAGATTTGGCTTAAGTGGATCTAACTTTTAAAATACACTAATTAATCACACAGTCATCCTTTGTTATGAAATGGTACTAGTTGCCAGTGAAAACCCATTTCTGTATTAGAATGAAGCTGCTACTGCTGCTGCTAAGTCGCTTCCGCTGTGCCCAACTCTGTGCAACCCCATAGACGGCAGCCCACCAGGCTCCACCGTCCCTGGGATTCTCCAGGCAAGAACACTGGAGTGGGTTGCCATTTCCTTCTCCAATGCATGACAGTGAAAAGTGAAAGTAAAGTCGCTCAGTCGTGTCCAACTCTTAGGGACCCCATGGACTGCATCGCACCAGGCTCCTCCGTCCAAGGGATTTTCCAGGCAAGAGTACTGCAGTGGGGTGCCACTGCCTTCTCCAGCT
>NW_011494632.1:3081643-3085703 GCF_000754665.1 Bison bison bison | reverse complement strand
CAGCCAGCACCTATAGCAGTGGATATTCTTGTTGCTGCTGTTCAATCATGTCTGACTCTTTGTGACCTCATGGACTGTAGCATGCCAAGGTCCTCTGTCCTTCACTATCTCCCTGAGTTTGCTCAAAGTCATGACCATTGAGTCGCTGACACTATGTAACCATCTCATCCTCCGCCGCCCCCTTCTCCTTTTGCCTTCCATCTTTCCCAGCATCAAGGTCTTTTCCAATGAGTTGGCTCTTCGCATCAGGTGGCCAAAGTATTGGAGCTTCAGCCTCAGCTACAGTGGACGTTCTATGCTCCAGTCTATTTCTTTTAAAGGTACTTAAACTGTAGGCATCTAAGGTGGTTGAAGTATTTGAGATATATCTTTTAGATCAAATTTAAAATTTAAGTTACATAAAAGCAATATATGTTAAATTCATTTTAAAAAATAAGGAATTTCATGTACCAGGGACACAAAAGACCTATGTCTTTGTTCAACTCTATCTGTGTGACCATGAACACTGAACACATTACCCGATACCTCTGACCTTAGGATGCTTATCTCCTAACAGTGGAGACACCATCACCAAGCGTTCAAAACTGCAGAAAGATTGAGAAAATATGTGAAAAAACACCCAGTCGATGGACGGTCCTAGTGGTAGAGATGATAGACTCCTATCACTGGTGGGCAGTGAAGGGGGCATGGGTTCAATTCCTGGTCCGGGAAGATCCCACATGCCTTGGAGCAACTAAGCCTGTGCACCATGACTACTGAGCCTGTGTTGAGCATTCAAGTCACAACTACTGAAGCCCTCATGCCCCAGAGCTGCACACCACAACAACTGAGCTTTCGTGCTGCAACTAAGCAAGCTCGTGTACCTGGAGCCTGTGCTGCACAACAGGAGAAGCCGCTACAGAGAGAAGCTCGCTCACTGCAACTAGAAAGCAGCTCCACTCTACAAACTATAGCAAGCCTGCACACGGCAACGAAGACCCAGTGCAAGCAAAACTTAGTAAGTAATCAGGAGAAAAACACCCAGCTGACTGGTGTATGTCATAAGTATTCAATAAGGGTCAACTTTATTCCTTCCAAGAAAATCGAAAAATTCATTGGCACTCAAGGTTTGGGCAACCCATTAATTAATGTTATACAGATGGCATAAATGCTTATGTAGAACTGTCAATGCAGGTGGACCTGTGATGTCTCTCCTAGTGATGTTAACTCATGCTAATTCTGGGAATTTGACCCAAAGACCTCAGTACAGAACCCAAGACTGCTGAGGACCTACTAAACAGCATATATGTGGTGCAAAAGGTATGCACTAGCATATGAGATACTATCTGCTTCTGAAGCCTCTGCTGACTCTTCAGGAAATTTAATTTTTAACAAACATATTTTCATTTTTTTAATCTGTTTTCAAATAAATATCAATATGTATGAGTTTTCATAATGGTTCAATAATCTTCACTCTACAAGAAAATAACAGTATTTCTAGAAGGCAGAATTCATCAATGGACTTCATGACCAGGAATAGAACTGTGACTGCCTGTCTGATGTAATTAAATATATTCCAGACAGGAAATGCTTCCAAGTTAATTTGCCTGGAAAATAATTAAATATAGAAGACATGGTCTCAATATAGAAGATATTTTAGGTGCCACAGAAATTCTTTAAATGTCCCCTTGAAAAAGAAGCCAGCCTCCCAATATGACCAGGGGAGCTTAAGATAACAATATTCAATTTTTCTTTCCATAACTAAATGAATAAACAAACAAAGCTCAAACCACACATCTACTTTCTTCCTCTCCTTAAAAACTAAAAACACAGAGTACTTTACCTATTCATATTTTAGTTGTGCTTTGAAATTTTCAATTACTACCATGCAGATATTTTTAAAGAAAAATATTATAATTATAATATTTATTTGTACATATCAATACCAGGTAACTACAATTGTTAAAACTACTCACAACTGGCCAGATGAATCACATTTATGGACAATTATATCTCTTGATCACACTACACAGTAGCAGTTCATGGTATTAACACATAAACATAAATCTTATCATGAAACACTAAACAGAGTAAGTAGAATTCACTCATTCATTCTACACTTGACCTCCAAGACAAACTGGGATAGGAGAAGAAAAAAGAAATCAGAAAGAAGAAATGACCCTCAGAAATCATCCTGATTAGTAAACAGTGTGGTGGACATAAGCAAAATGTACAGTGTGTCACATGAAATGCTTACTAAAAGACTGCCCTGGAGCAAATGTATAAGAAAACCTATTTTTCTTGATGGCATGTTATTTTACAGGTAATGTTTTTTCAAGGAGGTAAAGCAAAAAACAAACAAAAAAACCTGCTGGGCCAAAGTTTTAAAACACACGATTCAATCCAGTGGACTTTTTAAAGATAAAACCCAAAACTAATAAAATATTTATACATGCAGCTAAAAAAAAAAGAATGAAATAATACCATTTGCAGCAGCATGGATGCAACTAGAGATTATCATACTAAGTGAAGTGAGTCAGACAGAGAAAGACAATTACCATATGGTATCACTTTTATGTGGAGTCTAAAATATGACACAACGAATCTATCTATGAAACAGAAACAGAATCAAAACATAGAGAACAGACTTGCGGTTGCCAAGGGGGAGGAGGCAAGGACTGGGAGTTTGAGACTACCAGCTGCAAACTAGTATATACAGTGGCAGTCCTCAATCTTCTTGCACCAGAGAGTGTTTTTATGGAAGACAATTTTTCCATGGACTGACGGAGATGGGGCGGGGTCGGGGGGGGTGATGGTTTCAGGGGGTGGTGAGTAGGGCAGTTTTAGAATGATTCAAGCGCACTACATTTATTATGCACTTTATTTCTACTATTATTAGATTGTAATATATAATGAAATAATTATACAGTTGTCACTTGCCACTCACTGATAGGGTTTTGATGTGAGTCTGCAAGCAACTGATTTATAACTGTCTCTGTGAGGTCAAATCTCTCTGCTAATGATCATCTGTATTTGCAGCCACTCCCCAGCGCTAGCATCACCACCTCAGCTCCACCTCAGGTCCTCAGACATTAGATTTTCATAAGGAGCACACAACCTAGATCCTTCGCATGCGCAGTTCACGTTAGGGTTCATAATCCTATGAGAATCTAATGCTGCTGCTGATATGACAGAAGGCGGAGCTCAGATGGTAACGTGAGCAACGGGGAGCAGCTGTAAACACAGGTCAAGTGGCACTGGCTCAACTGCTGCTCACCTCCTGCTGTGCAGCTGGGTTCCTAACAGGCCACCGGTAGCAATCTATGGCCTGGGGGGTTGAGGACCCCTGATACACAGGATGGATAAACAAAAAGGTCTACTGTATAACACAGGGAACAATATTCCATATCCTGTGATAAACCATAATGGAAAAGAATATGAAAAAGAATGTGTGTGTGTGTGTGTGTATGTGTATGTATATATATATATATATATATCTGAGTCACTTTGCTATATAACAGAAATTAACACAACACTGTAAATTCAACTATACTTAAATAAAAAATAAACTTAAAAATTATTATACAAACTACTAGAAATCATGTTATTTACAATAAAGGAAAAAATGCAATAAGGAAGAAAGTGGGACAGTCAGCTAAAGGGGAAATTTCTCTAAGCGAGAAGCGATGCAGTGACCAATGACCCTATAGGGAAGGCACATGTAGACAGACACTCCAGCTCTTACCAGGGCAAATCCACCATCTCAAAGTCAGGAGCAGGGAAAACTTCCAGCCCCTTCCCAAAGACAGTGCTACCCTTTCAGACATCTTGCCGGAGCAGATGATTACTGAGTTGCATTGAATTATAGCACAACCATGAGAAGAAAATCTCGTGAAGACAAAAGAAACTAGCCGCAGGTGTCTTAACATAAGCAGGACAAGTAGAAAAGAGTGAAGATGGCATACTGATTTAGACCAAAAAAGAAAAAGGAAGCCCGTAAGGAAAAAAAAGAAGAAAAACTAGAGGATAAACACAGAATTCTAGAAAACTAGTAAGAAATCTTGAGAAGTTTTAAATACAC
>NW_011494632.1:3072368-3081543 GCF_000754665.1 Bison bison bison | reverse complement strand
TTTAAATACACTGCTAGGTACTGTTTATTTATTTTGCACTATCAAACCGAAACAATTTGTAATAGATTATCCTGAACATTAAGTATGAATCATCCAAAGGAGGGTGTTGAAATAGTTTCAGAAAAAGATCCTGGTGATGATCTTTTTCTGAGGGTATGGGGGTGGTTAGGGACACCAAACACTAGTTTTATTAACATTATCATAAGACCAAAAATTCAAGTTGTAAAGGTGATCTAGTGACATTACCGTTACAATATCATACTTTCATACCACACAAATGTTTGCATTAAAATTTTAAATATGTTGTAATTTCACATAATGGCTCATAATTATCTTAATAGGGAAGAGGAGTCACAGAACTTTCTGGGGAGACCCCAAAATAAAATTCCTAAGGAGAAAAATGCTCTAAATGAGAAATGCTAAACAAATAAAGTAAAAAACATCTACCTTTTATGTTTTGGGTTTCCCTGGTGGCTCAGTTGGTAAAGGATCTGCCTGCAATGCAGGAGACCCGGGTTCAATCACTGGGCCGGGAACATCCCCTGGAGGAGGGCATGGCAACCCACTCCAATATTCTTGCCTGGAAAATCCAGGCAAGACCGAGGAGCCTGGCGGGCTACAGTCCATAGGATCACAAGAGTCGGACGCAATTGAGTGATTAACACTTTCACTTTCAAACAGTAACTGCAAAATGAACTGTTGGCAACCATCCACTACAATTAGTATATTTAAAACAATTATTTAATGTGAAACATTTTTAAATTCTTCTGATTCCACCCCAAGTTAGATTGGGACCTTTCCATTTTCTCCTAGAATCTATATGGGGATTAAGGAAGAAGGAAAAAGAGGTAAGGGGAAGAATTTCACAGGAGACGAGGACAGGCAGCCTCGCAGGTGTACAGTCTAAGGGCACTGCTCTCAGAAGGGCCCTGCACTTGGTTTTCCATGAAAACTAATTTTATGTGAAAGAAGACAAAATGGACAAGCTGGGGTTACTCAAAACTGGGTACGTGGCCCATATTTTCTTCTAAGTGAACAAACTGAGCTTGTCACCTTGAGGAAAATGGCTTATAGAACTTTGCCAAGGATAAAATTTTAGCTTTCAAGTAAAAATTAGATGTTGGGAAAACATATCCAATACCATAAGCTTTACAGTTTCCCAATAATTAAGGCCTTTTAAAATGAGACTGGTAGTGTTATTAATAAACATGGTATTTTTTAAAATATTGTATAACATGCCAAAATTCAGAAGACCTAAATTTAACGACCAATGCATGATATTATAAAATCACACATAAGTGGAAAGACCTATTCCATGCGTCAGTAAGGACAACAAGTTTTAAAAGTTTATTGACAGGGTGTTATATTCCTCATGGCAATGGAACCTTTGAGGAACTACCACTTGTCAAATTTTGATGGAGTGTAACAGTAAAATTATTTGAAGAAGCTGTTAAAACGTTCCTCCCTTTCCATACTTTATACACTTTAACCCAAAGAACAACATCACAACAGACTGAAAACAGAAGCAGATATGAGAATCCAGATGTGTTCCATTAGGCCAGATATTAAACAGATTCATAAAACTATAAAACACCACCACTCTTATGTTTTTTTCTGTTTTGTAAAATATAGTCATCTTTCACTTAAAAAAAAAAAAACAAAAAAACCTTAAAATGGGTTTATTATGTTTCATTAGCCAACAAATACATATTTTTAAGTTTTTCAGTTTCAATTTCTAACATGCCAAGAAATGATATAGATAATTCATATAAACAAAAGCTGATGGAGCCCTCAGAAAGTTTTAAGAGTGTAAAGAAAAGAGTCCTCAGATGGAGAAGTTTGACAACTGCTGCTCTGAGACATGAACCAGAAAATAATCAGCCTCTTAGTTCTTTTTTTTTTAATCCAGTTGTCAGCTGTCCTTACATTCCTTGAAGACAAAACCCAGTAAGATTCTACCTCAGCTCAACTTTTAAACACTTAACCCACTTGCAGAACACTCGCTGCCCATACTCTCCCCATGGAACTGAAGTTAGTCCCAAAAGTTAGGCAAACTTTGCACCAAGGAGCAATATAAAGACTGAAGTACTTGTTAAGAATGTCCATTATTCAGCCTGGATAGGAGGGGAGATTGGGGAAGAATAGAGACACGTATATTTTTGGCTGAGTTGTTCACCTGAATCTATCACAATGCTAATTAGCTATACTCCAACACAAAATGTTTAATTAAAAAAAACAACTGTGAATGTAGATGCAAAAAATTTAAACAAAATTTGAGAAAGTTAAACTCATGCTGAAAGGATAATGTGTCAATAATCAAATGGTTTTTACGCTAGGAACTCAGGGATGGGTTAACATTTGAAAAACAATATTTTGTAGTAAGTATAAATGGAGTATAACCTTTAAAACCTATGAATCACTACACTGTATACTTGTAATATGTAATATTGTACATGAACTATACATCAATAAAGTAAAAATTCATCCTTGGAAAAAAAAAAAGAATGCCCATTATTGTCAAGGGCATCAATATCACCAAGAATATCACTGAGGCCCAAGCATTCTCTGCATTAGAGAATTGGGATGTGCTTATTTCAGAATTAACAAATGGCAACATGGTCTTTTTCCTAATAACATTTCTGAGTATTCTGAAATTCCTGATAATTCAAACAGGTTTTTGAAGATTCAGTTTAAAATTCTGTATAAAGAAATGGATAAAAAGTAGAAGTACACAAATCAACTTATTTTAAGATTTAAACCTATCTTCTGACACTCCTAAATGCCTTCTGGACTGTACCAAAACCACAGGTGACCAATTAACACTATCTTCACAGATATCTGAGTAAGAGTGAAGACAGCCCAAATACTTTCTTTCTCATCTTCAAATTTTTCCCTTCGGAATTACCCCACCGTTTACTGCAATTAGCATTCATTTTTCAGATCCAGCCCACTCTGAGGTCATGTCATTTCTCCTCTAGGCTAGCAGTTCTAAACCCCATCTCACATCCAATCACAACCAATATTACACCTGAGAGAGAGAGAGGAAAACATAGGAAAAATAAAGGCTACTGACTGCATACTAAGTCCATAAGAAACTGTTCTAATACAAACAATTGTTCAGTATGGCTTTCTTCCCCAATAGATTCTATAATAATTTTTTTCTAAAATATCTTAAAGTTGTTTTTCAGCCTACATGTAAACAATCACCAAGGCTGAAAGGTACATCTGTTAACTGGGTATGCTCAAGTCAGTCGTTACTACTGATACTCTTAACACCACTGAATTGTACACTTAAAAATGGTTAAGATGGTACATTTAGTGTTACATATTTTTTATAAAACAAGAAAAAAAAAGCTAAATAGGTGAACTGTGTGGCATATGAATTCTAACTCAATAAAGCTGTAATTTTTTTTTTAATCAGTAAGTTTGTTCCTAGTTTTTGTAAAAGAAAGGGAAAAAAGTTTCCTACTGAGATATAAATAATGACAAATTTTTTGAGAGGATAAGGAGGAAAATTTATATACATAAAAATGTACAAAATCTAGTAGGTGTTTAAAAACTATTTTAATATGAATCATTAATATTTTCATTTCACAAGTAATGTCAATCTAACACCCATACATTGAATCACATGCTAGAGTTTCTCCCAGAGGTCAGTCAACAATACCTTCTAACTAACACAAAGATATTTCAAGTCAATGATGTTTTAACACAGGATTCAAACCAAAAGAGAACATTTCTAGTACCCCGATATTGCAAATAGTGAAAACAGACAACTTAGAATGGATAACTTAATCCATTCAGTACTGGTAGGAAGGGTTCATTCAGCACTGGTAGGAAATAGGTCTGAATATCACAGTACATTTTTCCAAAGAAAAAAGACATTTTTCAAATCAGCATGTAACACTGCAAAATCTCATGACAAAAAAATAAATTAAAAAAAGGAAGGAAAAGAAAATATCACATAAGAGATGAAATGGCTGAAGACGAAAGGACCTTTGCTGTTGAAACTCAAAGTTAAATTTTAGCCAAGTATATTTACAACATGAACAAGCACAGAGAGCCACCAGTGTTCACAATGTGAGGCAGGACAAAGTGGCAGTGATCTTTCTGACAAATAAATTGCTTGAAATATTGCATGACTTGCTACACAACACCCTTATTACTTTCAATTTCCAAGTGCAACCAAAAGATGGATCCAATTATGACATCAATACAAGCTTTCTTTCAGAATGGAATGAAAGAACAGTAAATCCCAGTGGCCACGGGAGTTCTGCAGCAGCGATGATGTCATATATAAAAATAGACATCCTCTAACAGAAGCTGAAACTTGTGTAAACAGCACACTCCACACTATTCTCAACCACCTTGCATGAATCTGCAATGCCTGCTGTTAATAGCGCGAGATAAATCATTTCATGTTGTACACCATCTCCTGATTTACATTTCGACTTCTAAACAGACTTGATAGGGTAATTTCTCAATCTGTATAAATTAAATCAACATAAATACCTGATTATAACTGCAAGAAAGAGAAATGCTCCCCCCAAAGCAAGGAGACTGAGACCACCGCAGCAGCTTTCAGAGGCTGCATTTTGCCAGGAATGCAGTGCATACGGCACAGTGCTGTTATGTCCACTATTGTTCAGAGACCTTTCCACAGGGAGCTTTCTGCAGGGTTTTAAAATGCAACATGATCCAGGTGAGGAGGGGTGAGTAAACCGGCTGAAAATAAGCATGAAAAACAAAGGGTACTCTGGACACTTCCCTTTAAGAAAGTCTTTGAAGTTAATGTAAAATATAAGGCATGCACACAGCAAATAGTATCTACCAGAATGTATGGGTTTTTTTGTGTGTGTGTGGGAGTGTATCTATCACTCCACTCTAACAGTCAATGCACATCCCCTCTTTTCACTCTTCACTCCCCAATTCTGTTTTCACATTTACTTTTATTGCGCTATTGGGGATGAAAGAAGAGTTTCCTTTGAGCCAAGATAGTAAGGCCATTCAAGAAGCCATACCTGATTCCTCAAGAAGCCTGGTTTTTGAGCCTGCACAGTATCTGAATTCCCTTCAATTTCAGCTGCCCATTGATTTATCTGTATTCTGTGTGAGACTGTAAAGTCAATGAGGGCAGACTCTGTCTGTCCTGTATACCTTTATGGCCATGGAGTCTGGCACAACCTTGAAGTAAGGTGAACAGTCATTAAATATTCATTAAATGAATAAAAATATATAAATGGAAATACTGACTGAGCTTTCCTCTGTATGATACAAGAAATACAACACACAAATTTTCTGAAACTCCATCCTACTGTAATTCAGAGAGGTACTGATGACTAAATTGAAAGCAAAGTCTTTAGATTCAATTAAGCAAACACACACGATGAAAGATGCAGAATAAAACTACTCAAATAATTAAGAAGTTTTCCTATACTTGAATAATTTCCTTATATGGATATAAACAAATGGTGTATATCATCATATGAACAAATTTGTCAAGTGAGATATGAACTGATTGTTAGAAGTTAAAATCCTAAGACCTAGATATTCCAGGAAATTTAGTAGATACACAAGTCACTGGTACACAACACATGTTCTTACTGATAAGTAGCATATATTGGCTTAAAGTAGGAAGACCTCAGTAAGAAATTAAAGAATAAGTGACAAAGCAAAGCCATGACATGAGGGAAAATATTGTCTATTTCTAACACAAGAACAACAGTTCCAGTCAAAAAGTCTAGAGTCAAATAAACGTGCAATCAGACAAACACTGTAATTTTTTCATGTTTCAATATCTGCTTTTTTATAATTAATCGGTTACCAAGAAGTCCTTAACTGAAGATGAAACCAACTTAAATCTTATCACTTAAAAAAAAATCTACTTCAGAGATATATAAGATAAATATAACCTAGGAATAATTCTATAACCATTAGAAGAAATAGGACTTGTCTTATATTATTATGAAGAATAATCTTATTAAAAATAGGACTCATTTTTATAGGGCTTATTACAATTGGTGCTACATGTTAAAGATACTGTCTTATCACTGACTATAATAAAAAATTAATCCCATAATGTTTTATAATATTACACTGTATTCAACTTAATTTTATCAATTTTATGAAGTATTGTTATTACTTTTGTATACTTGCACTAAGAACTTTAAAATAAGCCTAATCCACTGAAAAATTCGATATATAATTATTAAACAGTGTCTTGAAGAATATATTCCCACTGTAGAAAAGGATTACTAACAGAATTTGTGGGAGATACTTCTTTCTATAACTGATGAGTGCAAGTCACTCAGCCGTGTCCGACTCTTGGAGACTCTGTATAGCCTCTGGAACTCTCCAGGTCAGAATACTGGAGTGGGTATTCCACTCCCTTCTCCAGAGACTCTTCCCAACCCAGGGACAGAACCCAGGTCTCCTGCATTGCAGGCAGATTCTTTAACCAGCTGAGCCATTGAGGAAGCCCAAGAATACTGGAGTGTGTTGCCTATCCCTTTTCCAGCAGATCTTCCTGACCCAGGAATCGAACCGGGGTCTCCTGCATTGCAGGAGGATTCCTTACCAGCTGAGGTACCAGGGAAGCCTGGAAGCTATGACCAATGGGTTCTAGTTATTTCAAAAATTTTTCATTGATCAAGACTTTGTAAGTTTCATGTTACATTGTTTTTGAATCCTAATTCAAATTAGTATGAAGTAAAGCCACATTTTGGAAGTTAAGTAGGAGTAGGGGTGGGAAGTCAATAAGAACCTCAAAGTGTAGAGGGCATCTAGTTATGCAACCAGCCCAGGAAGGCTGCAGAGGTAGGAACCATCAGTTGGTACATATAAACTCCACACTGTAGACAGGACAAGCTTTCTTTAGTCTTTAGTCTAATCTCTGTATAATAGGTATTTGTTTTAATAAAATAAAACATAAGAATGCATTTAAGAACCTGTGGGCTTCCCTGGTGGTCCAGTGGTTAAGAATCTGCCTGCCAGTGTAGGGGACATGGGTTCAATCCCTGGTCCAGAAAGACCCTTCATGCTGTGGGGCAACTAAGCCCATGAGCCACAACTACTGAAGCCTGTGGGGCCTGGAGTCCAAGCACCACGACAAAGAGTAGCCCCTGCTCCCTGCAACTAGAGAAAGCCCATGCAGCAACAAAGACCTAGCGCAACCATAAATAAATAAATCTTAAAAAATAAAAAGAATCTGTAATATCTATCTATCCATCTATCTAATTCAAAGATCATTACCTTAATATCTTCATACACCAATAACAAAAACTATGGACTTGCGTGACAATGAGATGTCGGTGTGGGTGCATCCACTGTCAAAAATATACGCTGCATTCAGAGAGACAGCCTCTACTAAGTGTAAGAACACGCACATGAGAAGAACCCTGAACGCCATGATCAAACAGACAGGTCAACAGTCCCCATCAGCAGTATACTATCTCCATATAAGTTCTGCTCTTTCCAAACTAGAAAGAGGACAGAACTGTTCTTTTTCCTTTTTTCTGCTTTAAAAAAATAAGAGGAATAAAAGATGACGAAACAGGCATGTGCCAGCTTCCCAATCCCTGCAGTCAGGTAAAAGTAAGAGGGTCCTTCCACCTTTTAGGGGCTTCCCAGGAAATGGCAACCCACTCCAGTATTCTTGCCTAGAGAATTTCACAGACAGAGGAGTCTGGTGGGCTACAGTCCATAGGGTCGCAAAGAGTAGGACATGGCTGAGCACGCACTCATATCTGCCTTTTAAGTCCTTCTTTCCACTTCTCCTCTCCATTTTTATTATGGAACTCAGATTTTCTTACCCATCCAACTTCTAAAATAAATTACCCATGACTGCAGAAAGAGTCTGTAATTAGGGGTAAAATAAACAGGTTTCCCCATCCTATTCTGAACCTGTTGACAAGATAAACTTGCCCAAAGTTCCAAATCAGTCTAGGAATGACCTCAATTTTCCAGCCTCTGCCAAGAATTTTATCCATGACCTGCCCCTCTACCACCTTTACCCACTAGAAGACTGAAAATTCATGTCACATCCTATTTTCTGGCATTCTTAAATACAGCTTCAATTCAACTCATCAAAATGTAAGAAAATGCTAATGAAAGCCATCTCCAATCTTGCCTTCTCACTGCATTTTAAAATGCTTATTCTCTGCAAATCTCATACACTTGCCTTGAAAAAGTGACCTGAAAACACTCTACATGGACTATATGAGTATTCGTGTTACGGAAGAAAATTATTATAATCTGCCAAACTGTTGTGACACATCTAAGTTTAAAAAGTGTACATAAGGTATACATTGTAATTTAGTGCACATTTTCAATTAAATTCCTAATTCTAAATGGGAATTAGACTAACTGGTAATTTCTCATATTATCAATGAAAAAGAAGAGGATTAATTACATTTTAAAATAGTATCTTTTAAAATAGTAAAGTTACATACTTTTAAATATATACCAGACAAAAGCTCAAAACACAGGCGCAATGAAAAAAAAGTATATAATTTTATCAAAATTTTATCAAATTTAAAAACTATCATTTTTTAAGATTTACCACATCACTGAAAAATTAGCAGTGCTTCTAAAACACAGTAGAGCAATCATGTCACCTGTGCCATTTTAATATGCATCTTCTTACACAGAATGTAAAGTAACAGCCTCATTTTAATTTGAAAAGTTATCCAAATATTTTATGCTTTTAGGTGACGTTACTATAGTAGCCAAAGACATTATACTGACAGTAGCCCTCCTCTAATGTGAATTAAATTATCCATGATCTTTTTCCTGGGCAATAAGAAAACACAACCATAAAAAGTTTTTACAGAGAAATCAGTTTTTCTTCCCTGACTCCAAATTCCCTGATAACCCCAAATTTGACTGAAAATTTCAAATGAGTAATACTGAAAATATACATTAGTTATGTACTGGCATGAAAGAAATGAGCAAACAAATTACTACAGGACTCAATTAAAACAGAGAATGAAATAAAAGCATGAAATCTGGTTAAAAATCAAGCACAAATAAGAAAATACAAGCGGATTTTAAATTCTTATTTCCTTTTTGACTAAGCCTTTATTCTGACTAAAATTTTACCAGTGGTCTCCCAAAATGCTCTTACATTGGGATTCCTGAAATTTAAAGCTTTCACCTATAGCCTTTAACATGTAAA
>NW_011494632.1:3071105-3072268 GCF_000754665.1 Bison bison bison | reverse complement strand
TAGAGGAAGGCATGGCTACCCACTCCAGTATTCCTGCCTAGGAAAACGCCATGGACAAGAAGACCTTGGCAGGCTAGAGTCCACACGGTTACACAGAGTCAGAGACAACTAAACTGACTCAGCTTGCTTGCTCGCTCAAGGAAGAAAACAGGTAAGTCAACATTCTCACTCTATCAGCTTGTGACCTCCAGCAAACCAGCTTGACTATCCTCACAGTCTAAACTACACTCATTTCTAAGGTTATCAGTGAGAATAGGCCATCACTTAAGTCATTTCCTGCTCCAAAACTCTGTTTCTATGGAAATCAAAGAGTCATACTTAGCATTATCTGAAAAATCCTTTAAAAATATTCACACATACACATTCTCATAAGCATACAAATATTAAAGTGCTTTTTTTAAGCTGAAAAAATAGGAAAACTATAACTATCTTATCCTGTTTGTTATGTTATTTCACATGTAATTAAAATGACCTAAAATTGTAAATATTCTTCTCTTAGTTTAACAATTAAATACCACTAAAATTACAGAAAATCCTCAACACACACAAAAATTTGCTTCTAGCTTTTTAAACTACTTACTTGCAATTTAATTTTTTTACAATGATGCTTATAATTTAATGATACACTACAAATTAAGAAATAATCTCAATGTGTTAGCAAAATATGTAGTAGGTTTCAAGCCATCATTGCCCATTTAATCCTGTTACAGGACTGGGTAAAAACATATGTTGCATGCTTAAAGTTTATTACTAAATAAAACAACATTAAAATCCAAAGAAAATCATGACTCTAAGCTTTTTTCCTATTTTATTACATTACAGAACCAGACAAGCATCACAAAAGTAATGATAGAGTGGTTTTCTTTTTTAAAAATTTCATGTAGTTAAAAAAAAAAAAACCCAAATGTATGTAATGCATACAACGTTCATATGACTAAATAAAAAATAAAAACTGTTAGAACTGGGCTTCCCTGGAGGCTTAGTGGTAAAGAATCTGCCTGCCAAACCAGGATCCCTGATCAGGGAAGATCCCACGTGCCATGGAGTATCTCAACACGCCCATGCACCACCGCTATGGAGCCTGTGCTCTAGAGCTTGGGAGCCACAACTGCTGAGCCCATGTGCTGCAGCTACTGAAGCCCGCATGCCCTAGAACCCACGCT
>NW_011494632.1:3066127-3071005 GCF_000754665.1 Bison bison bison | reverse complement strand
TTTCACCATAGTACTAAATTTTCTGGCCTGTTGACCAGATAAAACATTTTTTTAAACCACTAAAAAAAAAAAAAGTAATCTTGGTAAAAAGTACACATTTTTTAAAAAACTCAGATTTAAAAAAAGAGAAGTCATGTATGGGAGGTGAGTAAAGAATTCCATAAAGGGTGAAAACGCAGGGATAGGAGAAATAATTATAAAGTGACCCTCCCAAGTTAAGTGAGAGGAATATATAACTATAAAATCATACCAATCAGCCTTAATACTAAATTTTTAGTAACTCACATTGCCACTAAATATCTTAGCATGGACTATGATTTGGAAAAATAATTCCAAAGCAGAAAGAGTGTTAACAGTATGAGTAGTGTACTATTAATGTGTATACTATTTTTAATCCGTATTTCCTTATTCCATGATTCTACATCAACACTAAAAATACTACCTTCTTTTATAGACAATAGTAACAAAAAACCTTTCATAGGTTTAAAAAAAAAGAAAATACTAAGTCTCTCCAAAAGGCAAACAAAGCTGGCTTTATGATGAGCAAAAGCAACCCTTTCCAAAGGAGCTCAATGAAATGATTCAACTATGAAATTCATGTTAAATTAAAATTGTGCATGGGCAGCAAGAGGAGTAGGCAGATAGCTGGTGGTCAAAACTGCTTAAATATTCAAATACAAAGAGCTCTCAGAAATAGAACACATGAAGTGTGGGGATAAAATACATCACTTCAAGTTACCAGAAAATTAAGTTCATAATTTTACATCTATATACATTTTCCCATGTGTTTTACATTTATACTTATTTGCAAAAGAAAGAGGCTAGGTGAAAAAAACAAATGAGAAATTATAAAATAGCTGTGAATTACCTACTTTTATTTTTTCACATTTCCATTTTAAAATTAATTTCAAAAAATGAGTACTTGTTTAATGGTATTGTAAGTATAGATAAGCCATCTTTGACCTAATTATGATGTGTAAGAATTCAAGTTACTTTTTTCCTTGAAAACAGAAATCCTCAAATATATTTGCCACAATGTTGTGTGGGCCCCCAGAGGACATGGACGCAGTGCACCCAAGCAAAGAGAGAGGAGTCAGAAACACAGTCTCCCAGGCTGACTACGCTGGGGTCTTGTATAAATCGCTCATTATCTTTGCCTCAGTTTCCTCAAACATAAAAAGTAGCTTATTAATCTAATGTGTATAAAATAAATGACAACTAGGTGGGTAAAACCATTGAAGAGAACCTCTGAACCTATTATAAATGCTTCAGATTATCTTTACACTGGAATATAAAGACACAACCTTTCAAATTAAGCTCTCATGTCATCATATTAAGCAAATTAAACAATTTAAACAAACAAAAAAATTCTCAGATAATATTCACACAATGGTATGAAAAGCTACGAGAATAAGCAAATTTTAGCTATCTAACTTTTGAATAAAAAAATAGGTATGATACCAGTCATTGGGAATGGGGAGGGTGGTGACAAAATTTTACATTAAGGTAAGAAAAAGTATCCCAGTCACAATTGTACATGCTGATCACAAAACTGATCCTGAGAGCATTTTAAGAAATTAAAAGGCTAAACAACATCTTTTGACAATTTATTTCAAGGTTCCTTTAACTAGTCATATTATGTGTGTTTCCAGAAAAATCTGCACTTTGGACAAGTAATACCACAAAAAGAAATTACTGGTCAAAAATAGAAAATTCACATCTTTTCACAAAACTCCCAGCAAAAAATTATAAAGATAAATACAATTATTACACTTATATAACTTACCGTATGATAGCCTCTAGGCAAAGGTGGTTTGCCCACAGGATAAGGATCCACAGTGTCAATAATAGTTTGTCTTTCCCCTTTCTGGTTGATTTTTCTAAATCTCCTTCGAGACTGTCGATGAGAAGCTTGACGCTGAAAATATTCTTCATTTTCATCCATATAGTCTACCTGAAATAAAATCCCCCAAAATTTCATTTCCTCAAACACCACGTTCCATATTAAGATTAGACGCAGAATAAAACTTACGGGTAGTCCACATTCATTCATTGTGCAAAGACATTTGTAGACAAACTATCTCGACAGACTTCAACTGCTTTTGAGCTTCTCTGGAACTAATTGCTTTTGAGTAACTTTTCTTTATGAGAGGCATTTTCAGTTCCACTTAGGACAATATGGTTAACTCCTGAATTTCCTGTAGTTTCAAAGGGTAGGATATTTTCAGTAGTCTTTGACCTGATTTATTAGTGAAAGATCTCACAGGATTCATCACCATGTATTATGAAAGCAACAGCTCCATTGTCTTAACTAAAGCACAAAAACTCTAATGGAATAAATCTGGTTTTTGCCTTTAAAAAAAAAACAAACCCAAATCCCTAATGACTCAGACACTAGCACAATGACTTTGGTAGATTACTTAAGGGTTTTTCTTCCTACTTTCGTTCTATGGATTCAGTTTCTTCTTTTTATAAATAGCATTATTTTCAAAAAACAATTTCCTCATTTTAAACATTTAGAAAGTGATGAATGGACTAACAGAGAAGAAAAGTTACATATGGCTAATCCTCATCATGCTTACATAAGGAAAACGGGACTGCTCACAGAAAGAAGTATATTTAGATTCTCATATGGTTCTCACACTGGCAAACTTAGTACTTGGTATATGGACAAGTATACAATCCTCAAGGAATTCTACAGATCAAAAATCCTTCAGATAAACACAAAATAGCAGGAACAGAGACCAGATTCTTGAGGAAATATCTAAAACACTTTTTAAGACCCATGGCTGGAGAGTCTAACATATCTGCCTACACTCTTCCAATCCTAAATCTTTTCTCACCACCATGCCACATTTTTACTTAACAGTAAACTTTGTGAAACTTCACCCAAAGTTTCCACTGGCTTTGTGAGGAAGTTCCCATCTCTGAGGAATTCCTCTCCTCCATCATGGGGGAAAAAACCTACCTCTCATATGAAAACAGATATATTTACCAAATACTTTATTAAATGTGAATGAAAAACTCCCATCATCATCTCTTTTAGGACATCACTTATTGACAAAGTTTACCCTCCCAGATGGGTGCTGGATGGGAAACATAATGCACTTCAAATCAACTGAAGTCTCTAGTGAGTGCTCTCTCCAACTTTATTTTTGTGGCTGATTTTTAAAAGGGGTACATATTATCCTATCTTTAAATCATGTTTATATATTAAGAATGTGACAAGCTTTTTTTTTTTTTTAAAAAGCATCAATAAAAATAATTATGTTGCTAATATCTTTTAACATTATCTTTTTTGCATGTATCTTATCTCAGCACATTTTTTAAAAATCACACAGTTAAAAAGAGAGGTTAAAAATCTCAACAGAATGTTTAACCAGCATAAAATTTCCCCAAATTTCTTTCAATTAGTTAAAGGAAATGAAGTGATTTCCTTATATTAATTGCTGCCTGAATACATACCACTGTAATTCATTTAAAGTATCTCATTCCAGTCCATATTTGGAGATCTAAAACCCTACACTTTCTCCCCAAGTTTCAATTAAATGGCATTTTCATAGATTTATAAAGTTCAAGCACCAAATACTTAGGTGCTTGCCCTCCTTTAAATTTTCTTTTTCACTTAACTGAATCCCATAAATAATTATGATTATGAACTCAAACTCAAAGGTTATGAAATAAATATATCTAAAGTTATAAAATATTTAATACACTATTATATACAGTTTGTGAAAATGCTTTTATTTCATAACTTTTTTCAGGGGGAAAAAGTCTTCACAGAAGTTTTCTTACCACAATCATTTCAGAAGGCTCTAACACAATGCATTCACAGCCACGCCTAAAGCTTCCTGCAGAACGCTTGCCAAAACTAGAAAGAAAAAAAAGATTTAAGAAATACAAATTGTGAATTTAGGCTAACTCTTCAGATGAATAAAAATAAGAAACAAAACAACTACAAAAAAAATGCACATTGAAGAAAGAGAAACTATCTCAAACCATTATTTACACAGAATGACAAGGAACCATTCAAATTTTTAAATCTCAGACACATTTTTCTGGAAAATTCCAAAGTAATCTTTTTGAATTCACAATGTAAGTACTGAAGAATCGCTGCGAATATGTTTTGTGTTAGTTGTTTTAGTTCACTCCCAGTTAAGTGAAGATTTAGAATATCCTAACAGGGGTGGGACCACTGAGGAGTTGCTAACTATCTAGCCATGTAATAACCAAGGGAAAAGACTGGACGCCAAGGGAATTTTACAAATTTAAGGATTGTGGCCTCTATTTCCTTATACACAGTTTCTAGCTGTTTATCATTTCACAGATGAAGCAACGTAGGAAGGCAAGAATTCCTAAATAATTGGAGTTGAGACCACTTATCAACTCTATAAAAGTAAGCTTTCAAATAAAAAGTATATCAATAGCAAATACAGAGAAACAGGAGACATAAGTCATTGCAGCCTATACTGCTGCTGCTGCTGCTGCTGCTAAGTTGCTTCAGTTGTGTCCGACCCTGTGCAACCCCACAGACAGCAGCCAACCAGGCTCCCCCGTCCCTGGGATTCTCCAGGCAAGAACACTGGAGTGGGTTGCCATTTCCTTCTCCAATACAGTAAAGTGAAAAGTGAAAGTGAAGTCGCTCAGTCGTGTCCGACTCCTAGTGACCCCATGGACTGCAGCCCACCAGGCTCCTCCGTCCACGGGATTTTCCAGGCAAGAGTACTGGAGTGGGGTGCCATTGCCTTCTCCCCTGTAGTGTACTACAGCTTAATAAATCTTGGCTATGCTTTCTACAGAAAAATAAATAAATAAAAACACAAAACGGGCTTCCCTGGTGGTCTAGCAGTTAAGAATACACCTGCCAATGCAGGGGAC
>NW_011494632.1:3065731-3066027 GCF_000754665.1 Bison bison bison | reverse complement strand
CAGCAGCAGGGGGAGAATGTACAGTGAGGCATGTGGGATCTTAGCTCCCAATGATGAGGGATCAAACCTGTGTCCCCTGCAGTGGAAGCACAGAATTTTAACCACTGGACTGCCAGGGAAACCACAGTAATCATGCTTAATAATCTACCTTTGAGAAAAATATGAGAAAATAACTCTACCAAAAAACTGTTTTATCGAGCATTTTCCCCCCAAGTAAATTAGATATTTGAGTGGCTCCTATGAAAATTTCCATAGGAAATTCATAACTTTCTCGGTGTCGTGGTAGTACTGAATGT
>NW_011494632.1:3059447-3065631 GCF_000754665.1 Bison bison bison | reverse complement strand
TGCTAAGTCGCTTCAGTTGTGTCCGACCCTGTGCAACCCCACAGACGGCAGCCAACCAGGCTCCCCCGTCCCTGGGATTCTCCAGGCAAGAACACTGGAGTGGGTTGCCATTTCCTTCTCCAATGCAGTAAAGTGAAAAGTGAAAGTGAAGTCGCTCAGTCATGTCCGACTCCTAGTGACCCATGGACTGCAGCCCACCAGGCTCCTCCATCCATGGGATTTTCCAGGCAAGAGTACTGGAGTGGGGTGCCATATGATTTTTATCAAAAATAGTTAGAACACATTTCAATTTTATATACTAGAGTTACTAAGAACTTATAAAAAGAATCTTACAAAGTGAATCTCAAATAAAAAGCTGACATACGCAAAGAAGCAAAAGGGGTGTGGGGGAACAAACCTGATTTAATTCCAAAAATGGGATCCTAAGGAAAACTACAAGTATGTATATATTTACACAGTCTATGAAACAAGTAGTAGTAACACAATTAAATAGAGAAGGAATTGGCAACCCAAGTATTTTCCAAGTATTCTGGCTTGGAAAATCTCATGTACTCCACTAGGAGTCTAGTGGGCTACAGTCCACGGAGTCATGAAAGAGTTGGACACAACTCAGCAACTAAACAATAACAGGCGTGGGAACTGGATCAATGGCAAACCATAACAACATACAAAGTATAAAATGCATATAATTCTCTTCTATAACTTAACTTGCTTAGGTTAAACATTTCTTTCACTTAAAAATGTATTTTTCTAAATTTTCATATCTACTTATTCTAAATCAGCTTAAGGAACAGGTATTCAACCCAGGAGTTTCAACTACAAAGTGACTTGAGTGGACATGCACTCTTAAAAGCCCTTTTTCTCCTGAAAACTGTACTGGTGACCTCAGACAGGGTACCTTGCCTTATCTATGGAAATATCCACCTAACACTAGAGCAGATTCACTCTCTCTGACATAGATATATGCCAACTAGAGCCACGAGGAGTTCTAAGTAGTCATGACTTGTTCTAACATACCACCTACCCCTGCCCATTCACTACTCCAAAAATTCTCTCTTCCTTCTAGTCAACATTTTAGTAACTTTAATTTTTGGGGGGTGTAGGGGGAGAATATGGCACCCCACTCCAGTACTCTTGCCTGGAAAATCCCATGGACGGAGGAGCCTGGTAGGCTCCAGTCCATGGGGTTGCTAAGAGTCCCCGGACACGACTGAGTGACTTCACTTTCACTTTTCACTTCCATGCTTTGGAGAAGGAAATGGCAACCCACTCCAGTGTTCTTGCCTGGAGAATCCCAGGGACGGGGGAGCCTGGTGGGCTGCTGTCTATGGGGTCGCACTGAGTCGGTCACGACTGAAGTGACTTAGCAGCAGCAGCAACACTATTACTTTAGAGATGAAACATGTGCATCCTCTAAAATGTGCTACCAAAAAAAAAAAAAAAATTTCTACACCTTTTACAGTGTGAGCTGTGCTAAAATCTAACGAAACTCTTTTGGAGCCACAGAAGACTCAAGTTCTACTGACTGTCACAAAGATGTAAACCATAGGAGAAATAGTAGACTCCTGTCAGATTAATTCTTTGACTACATTGAGGGGGAAAAGGCAAATGCACAGAGAACACACTCTACCAAGGGAGAATAAATTACATCACTTATCCAAAAGTTTATTGTTTCAAACACAGTTAAGAACCTAAAAGGAAAGAGTGGCCTCAAAAAAGACAAAGCATAGGGAATTCCCTGGTTGTCCAGTGGTTAAGACTCTGGGCTTTCATTACTGAGGGTGCAGGTTAGGTCCCTGGTTGGAGAGCTACGATCCCACAAGCTGAGTAACGTAGCAAAAAAAAAAGAGAGAGACAGAGAGAGACAGGTATAGTTCACGAATGCATTCGCTGGGCTAATGCAAGGCCTTTTGGCTCCACTGCAAAGAGGAGTTACTCTTAGCTTACAATCCAGAAGCTATAAGGTAGGAATGAAATATGTCAGCTACAAATCCATTAAGCCACAAAATACTTCTGCTTCTACTATCTGATTCTTTGACTCAAAAAATATATGAACAAAAGGAAGTAAACACCATTATCTACTAAGTTTTGATCAAGTTGTATATAAATAAACTTTTAAAAATATGATACTGGAAAACTTAAGTATAGAGACAAAAAAAAAAAAAACCCCAAGGGGAATTCCCTGGTGGTCCAGTGGTTGGGACTCTTGTGTTTTCCAGGCCCTGGTTTGATCCCTGTCAAGGAACTAAGATCCTGCAAGCTGCATGGCACAGCCAAAAAAAAAAGAAAACCAGATAGAGACATATAGGAGACAAAACACCCACAGATAATACTAAGATCAATTCGTTTAAATATTTAGATGATTTAGTAGAAAGAAGTGCACAGAAATCTTCAGGTTTGCAAATGACACAGACATTTAGATAGTAAAGCACAGAACAAAGCTAGTAAGAATAAAGTACAAGACATTTTTATAAAGTTTTATGTGCATGTAAAACAGCAGTAAGGACTCAATCTGCACAAGGAAATACTCTATGTGAAAAGTGATCAAATATACACAGTATGTAAGATAAGACCAAACAACAAAGGGTTCTCGGGTTTCAGTTAGAAGTCAAATGAAAACTAGAAGTCTTTCAAGTCATTAGCACAGCAAACTGCATACATAATAAATAACAAATAATAAACAAAGACACACCTCAAAAGGAAAGACACAATAGGAAAAATAAAACCTGAAAATTACCATACGTACCATCATAGAAAACCACATAAATCTACAATAGAGCACTAGGCTAGAAAAGTTTCTAAGGGGAAAACCACAGAGCTGAAAACTTTCCAATGAAAAATTTAAGGACAACCAAAGGGATTCCTGTAAAACCAGAGGCATAATTAAAAGAATATTTCACTCAGTCTTATTAACAGCAGCTGAAAGTTGGTATTATTTAGATTGCTAAAATCATGACTTAAGGAAATTTAGAAATGATACAGACTAAATAAGAACTTGGTTAATTTTAAAAGTACAGCTACAATCCCCGGCTTCCCTGTTGGCTCAAATGGCAAAGAATCTTCCTGCAACGCGGGAGACCTGGGTTCAATCCCTGGGTTGGGAAGATCCCTGGAGAATGGAACGGCTACCAACTCCAGTATTCTTGCCTGGAGAATTCCATGGATAGAGGAGCCTGGTGGGCTACAGTCCAAGGCTGTCACAAAGAGTCGGACACAACTGAGTGACCTGTACTTCACTTCATAATACCTGAGGGCTTTAAGAAAAGTCAGAAATAGAAAGACTGTTCCAAAGTCATTTGACTAAATTCTCCTCCAAATGTTCCTTGGTGCGACTGTCAGAAATGAAGTTACTCCTATCAAACGCAATCTTTTTTGTTTTTAAGCCTTACAATTAAGGCTTTCTTTTTAAATGAACAATGCAAAGAAACAGAGGAAAACAATAGAATGAAAAAGACTAGCAATAGCTTCAAAAAACCTGGAGATACCAAGGTAACATTTCATGCAAGGATGGGCTCCATAAAGGGCAAAAATGGTAAGGACCTAACAGAAGAAGAAGAGATTAAAAAGAGGTGGCACGAATACACAAAAGAGCTATACTAAAAAGGTCTAAAGGAGCCAGATAACCACAATAATGCGGTTACTCAACCAGAGTCGGACATCCTGGAATGTGAAGTCAAGTGGGCCTTAGGAAGCATTACTATGAACACAGCTCGTGGAGGTGATGAACTTCCAACTGAGCTATTTCAAATCCTAAAAGATGGTGCTGTTACAGTGCTGCACTCAATATGCCAGCAAATTTGGAAAACAGCAGTGGCCACAGGCCTGAAAAAGGTCAGTTTTCATTCCAATTCCAAAGAAGGGCAATGCCAAAGAATCCTCAAACTACCATACAGTTGAGTTCATTTCACGTTAGCATGGTTAGGCTCAAAATCCTTCAAGTTATACTTCAATAGTACGAGAACCAACAACTTCCAGATGTACAAACTGGGTTTAGAAAAGGCAGAGGAACCAGAGATCAAATTGCCAACATTCACTGGATAATGGAGAAAGCAAGGGAATTCAGAAAAAAACATGTATATCTGCTTCACTGACTATACTAAAGCCTTTGACGGTGTGGAAAATTCTTAGAGACAGGAGAACCAGACCACCTTACCTGTCTCCTGAGAAACCTGTATGCAGATCAAGAAGCAACAGCTAAAACCAGACATGGAACAGTGGACTGATTCAAAATTGGGAAAGGAATACAACAAGGCTGTATAATGTCACCCAGCTCATTTAACTTACATGGGGAGTCTATCGTGTGAAATGTCAGGCTAGATGACTCACAAGCTAGAATCAAGATTGCCAGGGGAAATATCAACTACCTCAGATATGCAGATGATACCACCCTAATGACAGAAAGTGAAAAGGAACTAAGACATAGTAAGCCCTTACTGACTTGGGATTTAGAGTCCAGGGGATGATATAATGGAAAGAGAGCAGCTATTGTAGTTGAGAATATTGTTTCTCAATACACTCTACTACCAGTTAGCTGTGTGATCTTGGGCAAGTCACTTCATCTCTCTGGGCCTTGGATAAGTATATTAAATAATAATGAAGAGTGAAAAAGCTGCCTTGAAACTGAACATTCAAAACACTAAGATCATGGCATCTGGTATCATCCCTTCATGGCAAACAGAAGGGGAAAAAGTGGAAACAGAGACAGATTTTATTTTCTTGGGCTCCAAAACCACTACAGACAGTGACTGCAGACATGAAATTAAAAGACACTTGCTCCTTGGAAGGAAAGCTATGACAAACCTAGACAGCACATTAAAAAGCAGAGACATCACTTTGCTGACAGAAGTCTGTATAGTTAAAGCTATGGATTTTCCAGTAGTCATGTACACGTGTGAGAGTTGGACCATAAAGAAGGCTGAGCACCGAAGAATTGATGCTTTCAAAATGTGGTGCTGGAGAAGACTCTTGAGAGTCCCCAGGACTGCAAAGAGATCAAACCAGTCAATCCTAAAGGAAATCAACCCTGAATATTCATTGGAAGGATTGATGCTGAAGCTCCAATACTTTGGCCACCTGATGCAAAGAGCTGACTCATTAGAAAAGACCCTGATGCTGGGAAAGACGGAAGGCAAAAGGAGGAGGCAATAGAGGATGAGATGGTTAGATACCTTCACCAATTTAATGGACATGACTGAGAAAACTCTGGGAGATAGTGGAGGACAGAGGAGCCTGGCATGCTGCAGTCTATGGGGTTGCAAAGAGTTGGACATGACTTAGGAAGTGAACAACAAAGAGACTACACAAAGTGACCTACAAATTCAATGGAATCTCCATCAAAATCCTCCCCAAAACATTTTTTTGCAGAAATGGAAAAAGCAATCTTTACATTCATACAAAAATGCAAGAGGCCCTAATTAGCCAAAACAATCTTGAAAAGCAACAAAGTCAGAGAAAGTATGCTTTTGATTTCAAAACTTACTACAAAGCTGCAATCAAACTACTGGGTTAAGTAGTACACCAAAACAATGAAGCTGGATCCTTACATCTCGTGACAAACAAAATTAAACTGAAAATGGAGCACTGACTAAGTAAGAATGCCAAAAATGATAAAACTCTAAGGGAAAAAAAAAAAAACAAACAAGGATGAGTCTTCATTACCTTGGATTTGACAATGGACTCAGATATGACATCAAAAGCATCAGCAGCAAAAGGAAAATTAAATGAACTTCACCAAAATTAAAAACTTTGGTGCAAAGGACATTATCAAAAAATGAATAACACAATCTACAAAATAGGAGAAAATATTTGTAAAGCATATATCTGAGAAGGGTTTAAGATCCAGAGTACATAATTCCTACAACTCAATAACAAAAAGACAACCCAATTAAAAAATAGGCAAAGGACTTGAATAGACTTTTCTCCAAATGGCTGACAAACACACGAAAAGTTGCTCAACATCCTTAGTTATTAGAAAAAAGTAAATCAAAAACACAAGGAGCTTCTCACCAAGTTGCCCACTCTCCCTCAGACTGTAGTGTACGGCTGCTGCTGCTAAGTCACGTCAGTCGTGTCCGACTCTGTGTGACCCCATAGACGGCAGCCCACCAGGCTCCGCCATCCCTGGGATTCTCCAGGCAAGAACACTGGAGTGGGTTGCCATTTCCTTCTCCAATGCAGTAAAGTG
>NW_011494632.1:3042991-3059347 GCF_000754665.1 Bison bison bison | reverse complement strand
ATAGGGGCTTCCCTGGTGGTCTAGCAGTTAAGAATACACCTGCCAATGCAGGGGACACAGGTTCAATCCCTGATCTGGGAAGATTCAACATGCCTTGAGCAACAAAGCTACCGAAGCCCATGTGCCTAGAGCCCATGCTCAGCAACAAGAGAAATCACTGCAATGAGAAGCCGGAACACCCAAAGAGTAGCTCCCACTGCAGCAACTAGACAAAGCCCGAGCACAGCAACACAGACCCAGACAGCCAAAAATAAACAAATCTTAACACACACAAACACACCACACAGAAAACAAAAACTCACAATGAGATACCATTTCACATCTGATACTGCATGTGAATGAGATACTAGAATGGCTATAATAACAACAACAAAAAATAGCAAGTGTTGAAGAGAGACTGGAACCTTTGTGGAAATGTAAAACGGTGCCATAACTGTGAAAAAGAGTTTGGTAGTTCCTCTAAAAGTTACACATAGAATGAACAGAAGACCCAGCAATTCCACTCCTGGATAAACATCCAAAAAATATTAAAAATACGGACCCAAACATTTGTACACCAGTTTTCACTGCAGCACTCTCTGCAATAACAAAAGGTGAAAAACGCCACAAGTGTCCATCAACAGATGAGTGATAAACAAAATGTGATATATACAGACAATGGAATATTATTCAGCTATGAAAAGGACTAAAGAGCTCATACGTGTTACAACATGGATAAGCCTTGCAAACATTATGCTAAGTGCCACAGCCAGTCACAAAATGACAAATATGGTATAAGATCCCACCTACATGAGATGCCTAGAATAGGCAAATTCATAAAGACAGAGAGTAGACTTGAGGTTTCCAGGCCTTAGGGGAATGCCTAACAGCTACAAAGTTTCTGTTTGGAGCTATGGAACATAAGTTTTGGAGACAAGTAGGAGAAGGCAACGGAAAAGGCAATGGCACCCCACTCCAGTACTCTTGCCTAGAAAATCCCCTGGGTGGAGGAGCCTGGTAGGCTGCAGTCCATGGGGTTGCGAAGAGTCGGACAGACTGAGCCACTTCACTTTCACTTTTTACTTTTATGCGTTGGAGAAGGAAATGGCAACCCACTCCAGTATTCTTGCCTGGAGAATCCCAGGGACGGAGGAGCCTGGTAGGCTGCCGTCTACGGGGTTGCACAGAGTCGGACACGACTGAAGCGACTTAACAGCAGCAGCAGCAGCAGCAGTGGTAATTAATTGCACAATAGTGTGATTGTAAGCAACACTATTTAAATGATTAAAATGACATATTTTATGTGCTACACATGAGCATATCCACAATTTCTTTAAAAATGTATTATCAGAGAAACTTATCAAGACTTTTGTTTGTTTTAGGGGTTTTGAGTTTTTTGGCAAAATTCAGGACTTCAATTTAAAAAAGTAGTAATTCCACTTTGCCCAAAAAAGAACACATGTTAGGGGCAAAGGAAGTTAAGTTTGATGACTGAACTACACCACTGATTAACTTGGAATCAATCTCTTTTCTATACTAAGTCCGCAATGAAGTGATAGAACCTGGACTGGCAATCCATTTCATATATGATAATATACATGTTTCAACGCCACTCTCCCAAATCATCCCACCCTCTCCCTCTCCCACAGAGTCCAAAAGACTGTTCTATACATCTGTGTCCCTTCTGCTGTCTCGCATACAGGGTTATCGTTACCATCTTTCTAAATTCCATATATATGAGTTAGTACACTGTATTGGTGTTTTTCTTTCTGGCTTACTTCGCTCTGTATAATAGGCTCCAGTTTCATCCAGCTCATTAGAACTGATTCAAATGTATTCTTCTTAATGGCTGAATAATACTCCATTGTATATATGTACCACAGCTTTCTTATCCATTCATCTGCTGATGGACATCTAGGTTGCTTCCATGTCCTGGCTATTGTAAACAGTGCTGCAATGAGCATTGGGGTACACGTGCTCTTTCAATTTGGTTTCAATTCTGGTTTCCTCGGTGTGTATGCCCAGCAGTGGGATTGCTGGGTCATAAGGCAGTTCTATTTCCAGTTTTTTAAGGAATCTCCACACTGTTCTCCATAGTGGCTGTACAAGTTTGCATTCCCACCAACAGCGTAAGAGGGTTCCCTTTCCTCCACACCCTCTCCAGCATTTATTGTTTGTAGAGTTTTTGATAGCAGCCATTCTGACTGGCGTGAAATGGTACCTCATTGTGGTTTTGATTTGCATTTCTCTGATAATGAGCGACGCTGAGCATCTTTTCATGTGTTTGTTAGCCATCTGTATGTCTTCTTTGGAGAAATGCCTGTTTAGTTCTTTGGCCCATTTTTTGATTGTGTTGTTTATTTTTCTGGAATTGAGCTGCAGGAGTTGCTTGTATATTTTTGAGATTAATTCTTTGTCAGTCGCTTCATTTGCCATTATTTTCTCCCATTCTGAAGGCTGTCTTTTCACCTGGCTTATAGTTTCCTTGCTTATAATTTTTATTTTATATTGGAGTGCAGTTGATTAACAATACTGTGTTAGTTTCAGGTGTGCAGCCAAACGTTTCAGTTATACTTACACATTTACCTACTCTTTTTCAGATTCTTTTCTCATTTAGGTTATTACAAAATACTGAGCAGAGTTCCCTGTGCTATATAGTAGGTTAGTGTTGTTTATCCATTTAATATATGTGCTCAGTCACTCAATCGTGTCTGACTCTTTGTGACCCCGTGGACTGTAGCTCGCCAGGCTCCTCTGTCCAAGGAATTTTCCAGGCAAGAATACTGGAATGATTGCCACTTCCTACTCCAGGGGATCTTTCCAGCTCAGGGATCAAACTCTTGTCTCTGTGTCTTCTGCATTGCAGGCGGACTCTTTACCACCAGCACCACCTGGGAAGTCCAATTTTACATGTAACAGCATGTATATATACCTACCCCCAAATTCCCAATTTATTTTCCATCCTTCATCCCTGGTAGCCTGAAGTCAGTTCTGAAGAGTCAATTATACCCACATTTTCTTTCACCCAGCATTATTCCATTTTTATTTTATTCCTGGTCATAAATTAGAGAGTCTCCCCATTGTGCCAGCCCAGTCTTCATATATATATGGAGAAAGTGGGAGAAAGAGAAAGATGCTCACTCATGTACAATTCTGCTTCCTATTTGTCTTCCAAAGCTTACTGGACACAAACTACATAATCAATATTGTTCACTTGCTAAGTCATGTTCGACTCTTTGCAGTTCCATAGACTGCAGCACCCCAGGCTTCCCTGTCTTTCACTATCTCCCAGAGTTTGCTCAAACTCATAAACTATGCAACCAACACAGAGGTTACAAGAAACTCACTAAATGTCACCCCTATTCTTAGTTTATATTCTATGGAAGATGAGTACACAAGAGGTTGGTGATAACAGGCAGAATAGCGAACTATGAGTTTCATAAAAAGAATGTCATATTTCCTGACTATAATGCATCTCAAAAACAAAATGAATTTCTTGAATGTCAGAGTTGAGAAAAAAAACTTAGAAAATCATATAGTACAGGGTCTCCTGGCCTTTTTTTCCCCTTCAGCTTCACACATGAAGCTATGCCAGAATCCAATGTGCTACATCAAAGGCCCTCAAACATTTTGATTTAGAAAAAGGCCCCCAAGGAGTTTTAATAAGTATGACCCACCATCCTACTCTGCTCATGAGAAATGTTCAATTTTCATTCCATAAGCGGGAAAACAAAGCCAAGCTACCTCAAAATAGGTTAAAAGAGATGCCCCAAATCACCATCAGGCTTCATGGCATGGTTCTGTGATCTACACTGACCTCAGCCTCTCACTTTCTTTAACAGCCCTTTTCCACACTCAATAATATAAAAACTCTGGTCCTTGTAAGCTTGACATGTATGAGTAATAATTCCCAGATATCCTCAGGAATACTGCTATAGGGCATCACATTTACCTGTAAAGCATAATGCAACAATAAGTGGGGAACAGAGCTCTGTGGAAAGGTGGATTCTCAGGGGTTGGCTCACTCACTGGCTAGTTGAGTGAAAAAGACAAATCAGCTTTTGCGATTCAGAAAGCAATTCGAATTCAGCAAAATTACAAATGACCATCAAGTGTTTGAGGGTTACCCTGGGAGAGTCAAAGGTTTGAAAGTCAAATCTATAAAAACCAAGCCTCCTCAGGCAGCTGCTGCCAGAAATTCAACTACTAGCACATCTGCTTCTTTGAAATGGCACTCATAATACGGCGTTCCAAGATAAACAAAGATATTTTTAAAATTTAAGCTCCTTAATTTTTAAAGTGACACAGCTTTTTTTAAACTCTAAATTTAAATTCTTTAAAAAATTGTCTTCTGGCAACTTCAGCCTTTCTATGTACACATGCATTTGTGTATGAGACACAAATATTTATTTAACTGTCTTTCAAAAAAAGATGTAGGTAACAGTTATCAATAAGACTTGGTCTGAATAGTTAAAAAACCTGTTAGCTCTTTCTACACTTGATGCCAGCCTTTCACAAAAGTCCACAAAGTTAGAAAGAGATAAGGAGAAACAGAGAAGTAGGGCATTTGTGTTGTAAGAACACCATAAGGCTTCTGATTCTACACAGTGTGAATATTTAACTACTATAGTCTCTAAATCCTTCTAAATTGTTCTGTCAAAGGGCAGCATATAGCCTGGCTTTCAACTATTAATCTCAATGTAATTTCAGAACATCCTGATAATCTTAGACTAAACCACCAAAGATGACAACCAGAAGTGATGCAGACTCACTTTAGGTCAACTATTGGTTCTCTGTGATATTTTTTTAAGTTAAACTCACAGAAAATGATTAATGAAAAGACTACCTGCAGCATAACAAATACAAGATAGCTAAATGTTCACAGTCCTCAGTAAAACGAACTGAAGAATGGTTGTTCCAAAAACAGTTTAACAATCCAGATTTTCATTCCCATTAAGCTTTTTTTCCCTTACAGAACAAACTAAAAATTAAAATATACACAGACAAAAAATTTACTAAATGTAGTCTCCTATATAATGTAAAATAGAAAAAAAAATGTTAATAGTCTGATAAACTTTCAAGTCCAAGGTTCACGACAAGAAACCCCAGTTGTCCGCAGGTATCAAATCTTACCTAGTTGTCACAGATACCCACAAGCCGTGATTCACCGGGCAGGGTTCCGCAGGCTCTTTCTGAGGTCAGGCCACCTTGCCCTGCGCTTCTGTGACCACATTTTCCCATCCAAGTTGAGTCCTGAGCGCTTCTAGCACTGTGTGTGTCTACAAAAGGCAGTGAGTGGCTGAGCACAGAAGCCTCTTCTGTCAGTGTCCCTAAACTTGCCCTTTGTATACAAGGGCCCCCGCATTCCTGCTGTGCGTCAGAACTGCCCAGTGGAATGCAACTCCTCAGTACTGGAATGTAAACTTTTTCATGTCAGGCTACATCCACACAGCCATCAGACTGCGCCTACACTGGTGGGCAGTCCTAATTTACAGAATGTTTAAATATGTGATTCTCCGATACCGATTCTTCATATCTTCATTTCTAAAAAATGAGTACAGTTGCTAAAATGTACTGAGATTTAAAATAAATGACTGGCCTGATGCTCCTAAAACAAAACCAATAATATCTATGTAGGACTTACCAACAATACTCACATGAAAAACTGTCTTTAGATACCAGAACAGCATAAACAGTTAAGAAAAAGAAAAATCTAACAAGTAACTGCTGATGCAATCAATTCCATTCTCAAAATCAGTAGACTCTACAGGAATACATTTTAACAGAAGAGCAAAATGGTTTGAAAGGCATCACTTAATCTTTTAAAAAATATTTAGTCCTCACTCATTAGTTTAACAAACAAGCCAAAAAAAAAAAAAGTAACAGCTATTTATACTAAAAACGTACACACTGAAGTTGTGTGTGTCTAAATTACAAACGGTTCTTAAACTGTGGCCTGGAACAGGCTATTTCAGAAGTAACTGGGAAAATGAAACAGGCAGCTTTTTGGAGGCTCATTTAGAAGTATTCTAATAATCATCACCCCGCACAGATGAACAGAGGTTCGCTCCTCTGCAGAGCGAATCTCCACATTTAACCTTTGCTTATAAAAATAGAGCGCAATAAAAAAAAAAAAAAAAAACCTGTTAGGGGAAGGCCTCAGAGCTATGTTTTATGTTTTCCCCGCTCTGTAGCCCGTGGTCTATTTAACTATATAAGAACTAGACATCTGCTACTTACGCTATGAACATTTTGATCCCTTAAAATAAAATCTAACCTGCACTGTCTTCAGTACCTCTGAAGCATGAGCGCTGCCTCCTGCTAGAGGAGCCGGGTCTCTGCAGCCACCAGCTCGCCCCATCGTCCCTGTGTTTTCTCTCCCTGGGTGCACCGGGCTGCAGCCTGTGTGGGGAGCCGGCATTCCTCTCGGCGGCCAATTTCCTGCTTCAGTGACCCACCCACCCCTCCTGGCTGCAGTTCAGAGTTACGCATGCTGTGCAAGCGGGCACTGTTTCCGCATACCAGCCTCATGACCACAGCAGCTGCCTGACAGTCACTCCTTATCAATTTCTATTAATTCATTATCCACTCTTGTAAGTCAAGGGCAAGTAGGGAAATCTGCAGTGTCTGTTCTCCTCTGTGTCTTCAAGGTCAAATGCTTAGATGTGCCGAGCAGGGCGGTTTTGGTACTGACATTTACCCAACCTGTACTACACACACTACTCTCAACCACCAAAGGGATGCTGAACTGTACACCTGGCTGGAACAATTATCCTGGAAAAGATGAGCATACATATACATCCAAACAACATGGGAAAAGTTGAAAGAGGCTGCTTTTGCCCTTATTTTTCCCTTCTAGAGAAAAAAGGTGGCTCTTACCTCGCTGTATGGGGGTGAAGAGAGCAAGCAGCTTTTGTCTCTGCCACAATCTACCCAGCAAAGGACTGAACAGTGATGATGACTACACTTTGGTGGGGTCTGTGTCCTCGTGACCAGCTGCTGGAGGACAGCTCAGCTAAACTGATCCGCTGCTATCAGTCTACTCAATGCCATCAGTGGCACGAACGGGTCTCTGCTGATCACAGGGCTTTGCGCACAGATGGCAGCTGATCAGTTTGTATAAAAGTTATGGTCCATACAGCTCTCCCTTCAGCTTCTGGATGCATGCCTTATCCAAAATGCCTTTGTTACAGGGTGCTCCCTGTTTCATTGTGCAAAGCTCGCTGTGGAGAAGTTGGAAGAGGCAAGAAAGCTCTTAGCTCTGAAGTCTTATTTTACAATGTCTTGACTTTTATAAAATTCATTACAAGTAAAATAAATAATTAAGAAGAAACTGAGGACTTCATTGGCAGTTCAAGGGTTAAAACTCTGTTCTTTCACTGCAGGAGGCACAAGTTAAATCCATAGTCAGGAACTAGAACCCCATATGCCACAGTGCGTGGCCTATTATATAATTTTTTTTTTAATTTTAAAAAAGAAATAGCTTAACAGACCTATGTAACTTGCTAATGAGAAAAATGGTAGATGAATTCAAATGAATGGTTCGGATTGATCCTAACCAGTAAGAACCTGAATTGATCTCAAGAATCAAACATCTCAAGTAACTGCAACAAAACATCTGATATTCTTTTAAGGCTCATATAAATGGCACCAAAACCCAACCCCGGCCTCCCCCAAATCTGGCACATATCATAAAATATGCTGAAATAGCACATGTCTTTGTAAGATAGGACCTCAACAAGAATTTGGGTCACTTGAATAGTACTGCATTCATGAAACTCTTGGAAGTTAAAAGAACACTTTTCTAAGAAAGGAAAAGCATATATTGACACATGACTAGTTTCTCACAAAGATACCAAGTTACAAAATGTCAATTTTTTGAATTCATATGAATGAAATGTGAACTTTTCTCACAAATCATACTTATCCTGTTTTTCCTTGTTTTATAAATAATTGTTCCTTCTAATTCTACCAACAGTAACCCTGGCAATACTGTTTAACTTATTTCAAATCTGCTTTTATAGAATGAAGTAGTTAAAAACTTATCACGTATCATCAAAAAATAAAATACTTAGGAATATATTTAATGAAGGCTATGCATGACCTGTACACTGAAAACACAAAAGTATACTTAACCCTACAAAGAAAAATAGTAAAAGACCTAAATCAATTCTGAGCTATACCATGTTCATGGTTTGGAAGGCTCAACATTAAGATAGCAAACCCTCCCAAACTGATCCACAGATCCAACACAATTCTAATCAAACCCTAATACTGACAAGCTGATTTTAGAATTTATATGGATAAGAAAAGACATAGAAGAGTTAAATAATTTTAATACAGAAAAAGGTGAGGGATTTACACTACATGGGTTTTACTATAAAACCACAGGGTATTGGTATTAAGAACTGACATGTAGATCAACAGAACAAAAGAGAGTTCAGAAACAGACCTGAAACAAATATAGTCTAAGTAAAGCGTGAAGAGTCCCTCAGTTGTGTCCGACTCTTTGAGACTCCCTGGACTATAGAGTCTGTGGAATACTCCAGGCCAGAATACTAGAGTAGGTAGCCTCTCCCTTCTCCAGGGAATTTTCCCAATCCAGGGATCAAACCCAGGTCCCTGGCATTGCATGCGGATTCTTTACCAGCTGAGCCACAGGCGAAGCCCAAAAATACTGGAGTGAGTAGCCTATCCCTTCTCCAGTGGATCTTCCTGACCCAGGAATCAAACCGGGGTCTCCTGGATTGCAGGCAGATTCTTTATCAACTGAGCTATGAGGGAAGCCCAAATATAGTCTACTGATTTTTTTAATAAATATGCTAAGGTAACTTAACGGATAAAAAATATTCTTTTCAATAAATGGTTCTGGAACAGGCAAATATAAGTATCAAAAAACATTAAGAAAACCTCAACCCTTATCTTACATCATACATAAAAATTAAATCAAAATGGATCTCAGGCCTAAATGGAACAGCTGAAACTTTAAAATTTCTACAAGAAAAACATGAGAAAACCTTTATGACATCAAGTTAAGAAAAGATTTCTTAAATAGGACACTACAAGTAGAAACTAAAAAAGAAAATGCTGACATAAATGAACTTCATGAAGGTGAAAAAGTTTTTGCTTCTAAAACATATAGTTAAGAAAAAGCCAAGCCATGGAATGGAAGAAAATTTTTGCAAAATACATCCAAAGGAATTGTATGCAGAATATATAAAGAACATACGCCAAAGTAAGACAGTCAATTCAATTTTTTTAGTGTGCAAAATCCAATTTAAAAATATGGTTTCAAATGGGTGAACTAACACTTCAACAAAGATACATGAATGGCCAATTAACACATTAAAAATTCTCAACACTAGTCTTCAGAGAAACACATAATAAAACCACAGTGTAATTATCACCATATATATGCTGAAGTGGCTAAAATTAGAAAGACAGATAATACCAAGTGTTGCAGAAGATATGCAGTAACCAGAACTCTCAAACTGCTTGTGGGAGGGCTAAATGTTACAGCTGGTATGGAAAACAGTGTGACAGCTTTTTACCAAGTTAAACATACATTTACTACATAACCCATCCATCCCACTCTCAGGTATTTATTCAAGAAGTCATGAAAACATGTCCACACAAACAGATGTCCATGAATACTGACAGAAGCAAGAAGTGGAAGCAACCCAAACCATCATTTTCAAATGGTGTTTTGTAAATGAATACTATGGCTGCTGCTGCTGCTGCTGCTAAGTCGCTTCAGTCCTGTCCGACTCTGTGCGACCCCGCAGACGGCAGCCCACCAGGCTCCCCCGTCAGCGGGATTCTCCAGGCAAGAACACTGGAGTGGGTTGCCATTTCCTATCTTGCTTATAAAATTCAATAGGATTTATGAAATCTAGCACCCCTTTTATATAAGAATTGGCAATATACTGCACGACTTGCTTACAATAGTACATGAGATAATTTTACATTGGAATGAACAGTAAGGCAAAGTTTAGTTGTCAAAGCCTGTCCCTACAGCCTTCTGACCTGTACGGGCAGGTCAGAAGACCTTCTCTTTTTTTGCCTCTGTATTCTCCCTATTTACCTGCCCCTCCACCATATTCATTTCACCTCTGATATCCACCTACCTCAGTTCAGTTCAGTTGCTCAGTCGTGTCTGACTCTGTAACCCCATGAATCGTAGCACACCAGGCCTCCCTGTCCATCACCAACTCCCAGAGTTCTCTCAAACTCATATCCATCGAGTCGGTGATGCCATCCAGCTATCTCATCCTCTGTCGTCCCCTTCTCCTCCTGCCCCCAATCCCTCCCAGCATCAGAGTCTTTTCCAATGAGTCAACTCTTCACATGAGGTGGCCAAAGTTCTGGAGTTTCAGCATCAGCATTGTTCCTTCCAAAGAACACCCAGGACTGATCTCCTTTAGGATGGACTGGTTAGATCTCCTTGCAGTCCAAGGGACTCTCAAGAGTCTTCTCCAAAACCACAGTTCAAAAGCATCAATTCTTCGGCGCTCAGCTTTCTTCACAGTTCAACTCTCACATCCATACATGACCACTGGAAAAACCATAGCCTTGACTAGACGGATCTTTGCTGGCAAACTGATGTCTCTGCTTTTCAATAAGCCATCTAGGTTGGTCGTAACTTTCCTTTCAAGGAGTAAGCGTCTTTTAATTTCATGGCTGCAGTCCCCCTCTGCAGTGACTTTGGAGCCCAGAAAAATAAAGTCTGACACTGTTTCCACTCTTTCCCCATCTATTTCCCATGAAGTCATGGGACCAGATGCCATGATCTTCGTTTTCAGAATGTTGAGCTTTAAGCCAACTTTTTCACTCTCCTCTTTCACTTAAATCAAGAAGCTTTTTAGTTCCTCTTCACTTTCTGCCATAAGGGCAGTGTCATCTGCATATCTGAGGTTATTGATATTTCTCCCAGCAACCTTGATTCTAGCTTGTGCTTCTTCCAGTCCAGCATTTCTCATGATGTAGTCTGCATATAAGCGAAATAAGCAGGGTGACAATATACAACCTTGACGTACTTCTTTTCCTATTTGTAACCAGTCTGTTGTTCCATGTCCAGTTCTAACTGTTGCTTCCTGATCTGCATATAAGTTTCTCAAGAGGCAGGTCAAGTGGTCTGGTATTCCCATCTCTTTCAGAATTTTCCACAGTTGACTGTGATCCACACAGTCAAAGGCTTTGGCATAGTCAATAAAGCAAAAATAGATGTTTTTCTGGAACTCTCTTGCTTTTTTGATGATCCAGCGGATGTTGGCAATTTGATCTCTGGTTCCCCTGCCTTTTCTAAAACCAGCTTGAACATCTGGAAGTTCATAGTTCACATACTGCTGAAGCCTGGCTTGATTCAGCTCAATTCTGTTCAGTCGTTCAGTTGTCTCCGACTCTTTGTGACCCCATGGACTGCAGCACGCCAGGCCTCCCTGTCCATCACCAATTCCCAAAGTTTATTCAAACTCATGTCCATTGAGTCAGTGATGCCATCCAACCATCTCATGCTCTGTCGTCTGCTTCTCCTCCTGCCTTCAAATTTTTCGCAGCATCAGGGATTTTTCCAGTGAGTCAGTTCTTCATATCAGGTGGCCAAAGTATTGGAGTTTCAGCTCCAGCATCACTCCTTCCAATGAATACTCAGGACTGATCTCCTTTAGGATGGACTGGTTGGATCTCCTTGCAGTCCAAGGGACTCTCAAGAGTCTTCTCCAACACCACAGTTCAAAAGCATCAATTCTTTGGTGCTCAGCTTTCTTTATAGTCCAATTCTCACATCCATTCATGACTACTGGAAAAATCATAGCTTTGACTAGACGGACCTTTGTGGGCAAAGTAATGTCTCTGCTTTTTAATATGCTGTCTAGGTTGGTCATAACTCTTCTTCCAAGGAGCAAGCGTCTTTTAATTTCATGGCTGCAATCACCATCTGCAGTGATTTTGGAGCCCCAGAAAATAAAGTCTCTCACTGTTTCCATTGTTTCCCCATCTATTTGCCATGAAGTAATGGGACCAGATGCCATGATCTTAGTTTTCTGAAACTAAACCACCCACCTCAACCCCTCTAAATTATGTTGTAGCTATCAAAGGCATCACACTGCCTGACATGCAAGTTCAAAGCATCTTTTATTCCATCCTCTCCCTTCTCTGTAATTCAAGTCACTAAATTCCATCATTAGTCTTCCTAAATTACTCTCACATGCACCTCCTATCAAATTCTATTTCTATGAAAACACTAGTCAGGTCCATAGAGATAGGGTTCCTGTCTCTGGTCCCAGCTATACAGCATCTTCCAGGATCTCTTCGTTCACTCATCATAAAACTGCAGTGTTTACTGGTGCCACAGTCATCAGCCCAATTGCTCAGTTAAGATCTGACTGACCACCTGCTTGTGAGCTTTGAAAAGAGAGGGTAAGGTCCAGCCCAGATTGTGGTGACTGAAAGTCTCTAGGGTCAGGGCCTCAGGGTAGTACCCATCCTAAGCCAAGGGAATCTAATAAGTGGCCCAGCTTGGTCAGTTATTGTTCATATTACCTCCTAACCATCTTTATTGCCAAATGCATACTCAGTCATGTCTGACCCTTTGTGGCCCCATGGACTGCAGCCCACCAGGCTCCTCTGTCCGTGGTATTTCCCAGGGAAGAATACTGGAGTGGGTTGCCATTTCCTCCTCCAGGGGATCTTCCTAAACCAGGGATCAAACCCACATCTCCTGTATTGGCAGGCAGATTCTTTACCATCGAGCCACCGGGGAAGCCCCTTATTGCCAAATACAAGGACTCTAATCCAGGATCTTTTCTACTTTTTGTCTCACAAGCACTTTTTAAGAAAAGTTAAAACATACTGCTTAGGCTTGGATCATTATCAGGTAGCTCTTCTCCATATATCTGAAGGACTATGAGCGTCAGTCACTCAGTCGTGTCCAACTCTTTGCGACCCCATGGGGTGTAGCCCACCAGACTCCTCGTCCATGGGATTTTTTAGGTAAGAATACTGGAATGGGTTGCCATTTCCTTCTCCAGGGGATCTTCCTGACCCACAGATCAAACCCAGGTTTCCTGTAACTACTCTATACTCTGACATAGATAATAAAACCACTGCTTTAGCCACAATGATGCTTCCATACACAACATTAACTATATATGTCTATATATTGATATGCTGCTAAGTCGCTTCAGTCGTGTTCGACTCTGTGCAACCCCCTAGACGGCAGCCCACCAGGCTCCCCCGTCCCTGGGATTCTCCAGGCAAGAACACTGGAGTGGGTTGCCATTTCCTTCTCCAATGCATGAAAGTGAAAAGTGAAAGTGAAGTCGCTCAGTCGTGTCCGACTCTTCGTGACCCCATGGACTGCAGCCTAGCAGGCTCCTCTGTCCATGGGATTTTCCAGGCAAGAGTACTGGAGTGGGGTGCCATTGCCTTCTCCGCTATATATATTGATATAGACACACATTAACTGTATATAAAATTAACATATAAAATTTTACTTAATGGGATACTTAATACTTAATGTGTATTGATATTACCTCAATTTTTTTTTAAAGTTCACTTAAATAAGATAATGATTTAAAAACCCAGAAGACCCTAATCACAGATAACTCTTCATTCTGTGCTTCCAAAATTATATAATAAGTTAAAATCCAAGATCAGATGACTAAATGGTAAACTGATATGGTCTCAAGATTCTGAATAATAATTATTATTTTAGACTATATAAAGAACCATGGCAATAAAAAACTTTTGATATATATACATAAACACACATATGCATACACATATCCTGTATATGATTTAGACTGAATAAAATATTAATAGTTTTATTAATAGTGAAATAAAATACTAATAGTTTTCCTACTTGTAAAACTGAATTAAGTATGAATACTTAATGGTGGTTTTCTAAATGCACCCTTTTAAGTATGCATTTTAGTTCTATATTTTTAGAACTAAAAATATAATAATAAAATATAGGAAAATGTTGGACAGATTTTGGGCAATGCCTGAGTTTTTAAAATTACCTGAAAATGCCCAAGAAATAGCAAACTTATCTTAATGAAACTGACACATTAAGCAGCTTATAGCTATAAAATGTAAAATAAGCCATTATAAAGTAAAAATTATCCTTAAATATCAGACTCATTCAAAAAATTTTAGATGAAGGCTAAACTAAGAACATCCAGTTATTAAATGTTTGTGTAGACCTGTAACACATCAACATTCAATACCAGAAATTATACATTTAATTGCAAAAATATCCAACACCTATTAAGCCATATATGTGTGACAAAAGAAAGAAATATCTAAGAAAACAAATCTTTTTTATTTTAAACTCACATTTCAATATTCTAATCAGTAATAAATATTAAGCATATAGTTTTTAAAGCCACATTATACTTAATTAAATTTTAACATAAAAAGGCAGTGATATACATGTCTAAGCTATATTTAAATTTATTTTAACTGTTTCTTAATTCTTGAAGTACTTTTAAACAATTTTTAGCATATCTGAAAAACAAAATGTGGTACATAGTACAGCATAAAGTCATTTTCTTTAACATTGAAATATACAGCTTTGCTGTCTATTATATATATATATATATAAATAATAGATACCTATATTTCATACACGCAAGTTTACAGTCATAGTAATTTTATAGTCATAGTAAAATAATAACAGAGGGTCCCGGGACTGTGATTAGTTAGAAATTGAATTTTAATAACGACATTCCTATTTTACGAAGTATAATTTGCTTCATCTATCAATTTCTCTCTTAGCGATAGCCTTACTCTTACCATTTTCGCTCAGTGTTCCCAACACTGAAAGGGTATTTCTTTATACAAAACCAAATTGAGCTGCTCTGTATTTTAAGACACCATGAATTCATACAGATGGAGCAGTAATTCACACACCCCTCCAAATCAACCCTTCCCCAGAACAACTGTGCACACACAAGGGGTGCAAGCTCCTTTGCCCTTAAGCAGTAAACAACTCCGACATTTTACGGAGAAAAACAATGTTGTATTTCATTGTTGTATTTCACTGATACATATCAAACTTTGAAACCTTTATGAAGTATAATATCTACTTTTGCAAGAGAACCAAACATCACTGCCAACACGGACTTCCAGGGTGAAATCACAGGCTTATTTATGCAAAGGTCCTAGATGACAGGCCCCCTGACTGAAGACTTTAAGCATCAGAGGCGCTAGAACATTAACTCTACATACATATACGTCAGAACGCTTCCCTTGAAGACTACTTACTGTATTAGGACACCACCAACGCTGGTATTCCAAGGACCACAGAAGCCTGACTTTTATGCACAGCTCACCTGTGCAGCTGTAGTTATAGCAACCGAATTCCCAACTTGACCCAGCCACGAGCTCCCTCTCCAGAGAACCACACTGCTCTGTGCATCAGGTATCACACTGGAACAGGGTCAAAACAATGCTAAATCAATGCTAGCTTTCCAGGATGAAGATGCTGCGTCCTACAGCAGAGAGTACAGCCAATTCCCAAAGGGGGAATGTTTTAGTATATCCCATTGTAGTTTTTAACATATTTCACTCTACCTTTAGACATCTACCTTATTTCAAATTTAACACAGGATATATTTACATCAAGCACAACTAAACTCTGCCTTCAATAGCATTAACTCTAGTCTAACCAAGTTCACATTTGCTTCAAGATGTATTTGCTTTATTTGGAATTCTTTCCCAGCTTCCTTAAAAATCTTTAACACATATGTTTACCTTCTGTGTGTGTCCTGGGAATACTTGAACCTGAGTCACCCTCAAGTAGCACAGGCAGGAGTTACAGATGATGTAAGGGCTGAGAAGGGAGGCACAGGGCTGAGGAACAGAGGATCTGATAGAGAAAGCTAACAGGGAGAGAGTGAGGGAAACTAACAGGGGCTGCTGGCTTCCTGCTCTAATCTCTCTCCGTAGAAGGATGAAAAGTCAAAGTGAAAGTCGCTCAGTTATGTCTGACTCTTTGTGACCCCATGGACTTCTCTGTCCATGGGATTCTACAGGCAAGAATACTGGAGTGGGTCGCCATTCCTTTCTCCATGGGATCTTCCCAACCCAGGGATCAAACGTGGGTATCCCCACTGCAGACAGATTCTTTACCCTCTGAGCCACCAGGGAAGTCTCTTAGAAGGATATTTGTAATATTATTATTTTCAGGGACACAATGCATCTCAGAATAAGACAGATCTTAGGTTCCTGGGTGACTAGAAGTGGCCATATGACTCCACCTGGACAATGTGATGTGAAAGGAAACTTTGTTTCAAGGACAGAAGTTAACTTTTTGCTCATCTACTTTTCTGCTGCTTCTGGCTCCCACTGCAGATGTAATGGCTGGGGGTCCGC
>NW_011494632.1:2995428-3042891 GCF_000754665.1 Bison bison bison | reverse complement strand
TCCTTCTGCCCCCCACGGCAGTGGTAAGGGCTGGACCTCACCAGCCAGTCTGTGCCCTGAATGGATGCTGAGTACAAGAAAGCTATGAGCCAAGAAGAAAGATGGGACCTGGGGCCATTCTGGCTGGTGATCTTCAGGGTTCTCTCACAGGAGAGAAAAAAGTAACTTCTACTGCATTTATGTGATTGCTTTATGTAATCTAAATTAATAACTTCACTGTAATTAATACAGAGAGCAAACAATATACAGTAAGATGCCACCTGCCCTTTCCCCTCTTTCACATCCCAAATGGATCGTGTGCTGCCCTCAGCCCAGGCTCCCCAGATGCCTTCTTCCAACATGCTGCAGCCCCATTCCCACCTGACTTTTCTATACTAACCTGACTTTCAATAAATTATAGCTTGTTACAAGTGATTTCTCAGGGATTATGTTCCTATAGTATTGTTAAGCTCTTTTTTTAAGTGATTTTTAAAAGGGCACAATAAAAATAGAATCCTGAACCAATACGATTCAATGAATATTTATTAAACGCATGTTCTGGGCTAGGCCCTGCAGCAGTAAAGATGAATATACACAGCAGAGGCCTTTAAAGACTTTCACAATTGAGAAAGCATGTGGTTTTCAGTGGGTGAGGAGGCATGAGGGGCTGGAGGGGAGGCGGCAACAGTGAGGTGACCATCCCAGCAGAGAGCAGCAACCCAAGACCATCTCACTAAGGAGGCTGCGTGTTGCCTATTTGGCAGCTGAGTATCATTTAAGCTCATTATGCAAGGGATCAACAAGAACAGTCTGGGCTTTTAAATGATGATATGGTTTCACTATGGAAGAGTCTTGAGAGCAAGTAGGGAGCTGCACAGAGCAGGTGACAATAAAGGCATTGCTGGTGGGGATGAAGGCAGGGGACCTGGCAAATGTGGTCACTGCTAACTCTAAGGTGTTATTAGCTAAAAGGAAAAAAAAAAAAAAAAAAAAAAACTGTCAGAGGAGAAAAGAAAGGTCAGAGCTGAGACTCAAAGAAATTGCTCGAGTAGGTGATAAGCTGTTTATAAAGCCATTAATGACAGAAGCAGCATTCCAGATATGGTATCTCCAATCCCAGGGCCTGGACACCCTGCTCCCCTCGCCCCTCTGCCATGTGCAAGAGTAACAACGCCCAGTAGCCCCTACACCCACGTGCCCCAAGCCTGCCCCCAAACACTTGCTGGGCTTGGGAGGGACACAAATGATCACATGTCAGTGACCACTGATATCAAGTGGGCACTCAACACTCCTTTTGTTTCACAACTTCTCTCTTGCCCAAACTCCTCAGCACCCACTGCGCTTCACAACCATACCTGGACCTTGACTCTGATCATGGGCCTATAAAAGGGTAAAGCGCTTTCACTCTTTCCAAAGCCAACACTTGCCCCGTCGTGGGCTTCACCCACTTCTGCACAACCCCCCACCCTCCTGTATAAGCCCTCTTCGCGGGGTTACTCACGACATACAAACACTCTGGCATCTGCTAAAGAGATACATCCCCCACGACCCCTCAACTCCAGCCAAAACACCACTTCCTCCCTCCTCCCCACAGTGGAATTTCTGGAAATGATAAAATTTCTCTTTCACCAGTGCTTATCTCCACAAGTAGCCCCACCGCTTCACTGAGATGTGCTTACTCAGTGATCCAGGTCACCTGTGACCTTCATGTTGTGAAATCCAAGGTCATTGTCCAGTCTCACCCTAGTGATGCTCCATGAAAAAGCAGACTAACAGACCACCCCTCTTCTCAAAATGCCGTTATCCCTTGGCCTTGGTGACACATAGCAAGATCTCCATGTGTCAGCCCCGTGGTCCAGGCAGGCACTCGGAGGCTGAGTTACATTTGTGGGGTGGCTAAGACAGAAGATGCATATGAACAACTGCAGGGGAGCCACTCAGGACAGAGGTCACCATAGAATGGCCCATCCATACTAATTAAGCACCTCAGAGAGACATAACCAGCAGCCTAGGGTGATGGTTGATTCTGGAAGTTAGCTCCAGGCACTATGCTCATCACATCTGAGCACCATCATGGTCAACAGGTTCACGTATGCTGAAGCCTGGCTTGGAGAATTTTGAGCATTTCTTTACTAGCGTGTGAGATGAGTGCATCTGTGTTGTAGTTTGAGCATTCTTTGGCATTGCCTTTCTTTGGGATTGGAATGAAAACTGACCTTTTCCAGTCCTGTGGCCACTGCTGAGTTTTCCAAATTTGCTGGCATATTGAGTGCAGCACTTTTACAGCATCATCTTTCAGGATTTGAAATAACTCAACTGGAATTCTATCACCTCCACTAGCTTTGTTTGTAGTGATGCTTTCTAAGGCCCGCTTAACTTCACATTCCAGTATGTCTGGCTCTAGGTCAGTGATCACACCATCGTGATTATCTTGGTTGTGAAGATCTTTTTTGTACACTTCTTCTGTGTATTCTTGACACCTCTTCTTAATTGCCAACATCCGCTGGATCATCGAAAAAGCAAGAGAGTTCCAGAAAAACATATATTTCTGCTTTATTGACTATGCCAAAGCCTTTGACTGTATGGATCACAATCAACTGTGGACAATTCTGAAAGAGATGGGAACACCAGACCACCTGACTCTTGAGAAACCTATATGCAGCTCAGGAAGCAACCGTTAGAACTGGACATGGAACAACAGACTGGTTACAAATAGGAAAAGGAGTACCTCAAGGCTGCATATTGTCACCCTGCTTATTGAACTCCTATGCAGCATACATCATGAGAAACGCTGGACTGGAAGAAGCACAAGCTGGAATCAAGATTTCCAGGAGAAATATCAATAACCTCAGATATGCAGATGACACTGCCCTTATGGCAGAAAGTGAAGAGGAACTAAAAAGCCTCTTGATGAAAGTGAAAGAGGAGAGTTAAAAAGTTGGCTTAAAACTCAACATTCAGAAAATGAAGGATCATGGCATCTGGTCCCATCACTTCATGGGAAATAGATGGGGAAACAGTAGAAACAGTGTCAGACTTTATTTTTTTTGGCTCCAAAATCACTGCAGATGGTGATTGGAGCCACGAAATTAAAAGATGCTTACTCCTTGGAAGGAAAGTTATGACCAACCTAGACAGCATATTCAAAAGCAGAAACATGACTTGGCTAACAAAGGTCCATCTAGTCAAGGCTATGGTTTTTCCAGTAGTCACGTATGGATGTGAGAGTTGGACTGTGAAGAAAGCTGAGCGCCAAAGAATTGATGCTTTCGAACTGTGGTGTTGGAGAAGACTCTTGAGAGTCCCTTGGACTGCAAGGAGATCCAATCAGTCCATTCTAAAGATCATCGGTCCTGGGTGTTCTTTGGAAGGAACGACGCTAAAGCTGAAACTCCAGTACTTCGGCCACCTCATGTGAAGAGTTGACTCATTGGAAAAGACTCTGATGCTGGGAGGGATTGGGGGCAGGAGGAGAAGGGGACGACAGAGGATGAGATGGCTGGACGGCATCACCGACTCGATGGATGTGAGTTTGAGTGAACTCTGGGAGTTGGTGATGGACAGGGAGGCCTGGCATGCTGCAATTCATGGGGTCACAAAGAGTCGGACATGACTGAGCGACTGAACTGAACTGATGGTCAACAGGTATGTCAATTTTTTCACTGCTGCTGGGCTGGATGTGGGGAAAATAATTGTAGAAGATGGAGGGAAAACAGTCAAGTCCCAGAGGACCGGCTGACACTCATACACACACACACACACACACACACACGTGTACACTCACGTGTGTACACACACACACACCTTTATGCCTATAGGTATGTATTTAATCCAATTATATCCAGTTATACATATGTTTATATGTACAGATCACATTAAAGCAAACAGAAGTACATTTCTATGACTCCCTGCCTAACCAACTATTTCATTAACTGGCCAAATACAGGTCCCAATCACCTGCTCCTGAAGGTGATAAAAGAGCATGATAATTGAGTACACAAACAATGCTTGAAATAAGCAGTTCTTATAACTTAATTAAAAGACGCTTGCTCCTTGGAAGGAAAGCTATGACAAACCTAGACAGCATATTAAAAAGCCAGAGACATCGCTTTGCCAACAAAGGTCCAGACAGTCAAAACTATGGTTTTTCGAGTAGTCATGTACAGATGTGAGAGTTGGACCATAAAAGAAAGCTGAGTGCCAAAGAATTCAGGCTTTCGAATTGTGGTACTGCAGAAGACTCTTGAGAGTTCCTTGGACAGCAAGGAGATCAAATCAGTCAATCCTAAAGGAAATCAGTCCTGAATATTCACTGGAAGGACTGATGCTAAAGTTGAAGCTCCAATAGTTTGGCCACCTGATGTGAAGAGCCAGCTCCCTGGAAAAGACCCTGATACTGGCAAAAGAAGTGGGCAGCAGAGGATGAGATGGTTAAATGGTATCACTGACTCAATGGACATGAGTTCGAGCAACCACTGGGAGATAGTGGAGTGTTAGTTAGAATAGACCACACAACAGCAACAACATAACTTATTAGCCCTTCTAACTCTGTTGTTACCTACTCACTTTAGGTCACCTCAAATATCAAAGTCTTATGGTTTCTCTTGGAAGGGAGCAAAGAAGGGAGAAAGAAGGAAGGGATGATGTTTTCTTTTAAAGAAATACAAGAAACTTCTAATAGTACTGGCTATAAAGGAAACTTTTGAGAAGCTTATGTATCACCTCATTTAATCCTGTTATACGTTACTGGTATCTCCACACGTGAGCAGGTATGTAAGATCAGCACATTATTTTTAAAACTCAGTGTGGCAGTTTAAGATGATTCATGGTTTTCTTTTGTTTTTCTATTTTCCCATCCCTCCTTTCATAACCTTCTGGGCTTCATCTGTGCTGCTACTGTTGGGATGTTGCCAATGCTAGGGGTAAACCTCACCTGTGATGAACAATTTCCAGCGCTCTGCCTCTCACTGCCCTTCACACCTTTCGGATACAGTTCATGCCCAGTAAAGGTGCCCTTCCATGACATAATTCACCAGGCACTTATTTTTAAAATGCCAGCCTCCATCTCCAATATGGCATCACATGACAAAACAAATCTGTGCCCTTTCTGGAATACGACGTTCTAATCCTATGCAGCCCTTTACGTGGAATAAGGAATATTTAACTGTACCTTAAGTCCCTACTGCACAGACACAGAATCATTCTTCCATTGTTTCACCCCCTTTCACTACTGAAAACAACCAGCGAGTTCTCAAAGCGATCAATTAACTTATCACATACACTGGCAAGCAGAAGGGAGGCCCGCAATTTTTAATCTCCAGAAGTCATTGTTTGTCACAGGAATCAAAACGAGAATAGTTATTTCAGCCTCTCAGAACTGATTAGTTAAATGTCTTGTTTCCCCACTTATCCTCATTAGAGCTGCCAGATCTAATTTAAAATGTGATTATTGAAAGCACCCTAGCATAATTTTAATTTTTACATTGTGGGTGTATCTGGTATCAATGGAAGGGAAGTGCTAACGGTATGTGGACATGGCCACCGAGGTGCAAACCAACACTGTACTTCCTCTTCAGCCCCTGCCAATGTCACCTGAGACCTAACCAACCAGTGGCCCTGGGCTGCCAGCCAAGGGATGCAGGCTTGTAAACTGGGCTCCCATCACCGCTACTGTCATCAATGCCTGGCAACTCACTACTCCATGCCTGGAGGTGCACTTCTACTCCAGAAAAACGATCTTGTTCGCATGGCCCTGTTGGACCTACTACCCAGGCTTGGACTCTCCTTCACTCGTATTCCTGAGCTGTCACTCATGCTCTTTTCTGCATCCAGATCTCCTCTCCAACCACTGCCCAACAGTCTAAACCATTAACCCCATTCCAAATTCCCTCCCTTAGGACTTCCCTAGTGGTCTAGTGGCTAAGAGGCCTAGCCCCCAATGCAGAGGGCCCAGGGTCAATCCCTGGTTGGGGAACTAGATCCCACATGCTGGAATTAAGACTAGGGCACAACCAAATAAATAACTTTTTTTTTTTTTTTAAGATAAAATTCACTTCCTCAAGAGCCACACTTAACTACCATCTACATACATTAAAATACTCCTGTCTCTGAGAGGATTTTGCCTTTGGTGTGGCCTTAGCTAAACTGATTCACACTATACCATTTAATGATCCTATACCATTTAATGCAGTTCTTTCACACTGCACATAGGACTGCCTCATCTCCCCAGGCAGGTATTCAACTGCCTGCCCGCAGGGTGGAGACCACCGTGCTTCCGTGTAGATGCCAGAACACAGAGACTAAATGGTAGGGCTTAAGGCAAGTTTCAACTAACATTGGAAATAACACAGAAATAGGCCTCAAAATTGGAACTCTACCAAACCCACTTCAGAATAAGAGAGAAAAACCCACAAATACGAAAAGCGTCAGTAAACCAATCCCAAATTTTGATGGCATTTCAGTGTTTAGCCATTCCCACTGACAGCGCTTTCCAGTGACTGATCTGACTTCTTATGCCACATGCAGAGCACAGGCTGCTTCACCTACCACGTCTGCCGCCAAACAAAATCTGGTCCCCAGACCCTAAGACCCATGCGTGAGAAGCCTTCGCCCTTCTGTGTAGCCTCTGTCCCCAACCTTTTTTGGCGCCCAGCTTTCATTATGAACTTTCCCTTGTCATCACTCAAGTTCCAAGGCTCACAGCTAGTCTGGGCTTCTTTTCCTTCAGCCTGACATCTGGTTCTTCGTTGATACAGAAGGGTAGAGACTGCTGACTGACTGCTCTAAATATTAAAAATAGAGAAAGTTTTTAACTGTCAGAGCAATAAAAATATTATCTGTTTACAATTAAATATGGTATGCAAGATCATTTCTATGGAAAGGCCCTTCCTTGGAGGCCTTTATGATTAAATTTACTCAAAAAATCAGATCCAGTGTTTTATTTGGCTGCATGAGGTTTTAGATGCGGCATGTGGGATCTAGTTCCCTGACCAGGGATTGAACCCAAGTCCCCTGCCTCGGGAGCATGCAGTCTTAACCGCAGTACCACCAGAGAAGTCCCTAGATTCAATATTTTAGTAGGAGCGTTTTTTATTTTCTTTTTGCCCCAAGATTATGACCGACATAAATTCAAGAAGAATCTGTATAACAGTAGAGCTTCATGTCTGTAACATCTAGTGTACTGTTTTGTTTTTTTTTTTTACTTTTTTATTTTTTACAAATAGGTGTAAAAATGATTTTTATATTAGTAGAAAAAGAGTCCAATCCTATGAGTTAACACAAAACCTAGGTAAGGGAATTCCCTGGTGGTTCAACAGTTGGGACTTCAAGCTCTCAACGCCAAGTGCCAGCATTCAATTCCTGGTCAGGGAGCTAAGATCCTAAGATCCCACAAGTTGTGTAGTGTGGTCAAACAAAAACCTAGGTAAACTATGTCCTTCTCTATAAACAATCCAAATCACGTTGAAAGTTTAGAAACAGTCTGGGCCTATCTTTAATACCTAAAATTATCAGCCTTTCAAAGAAGTCAGCAACTGAAAAATAATATTAACCCAAGTTACTTTTCTATGACTTTACTATAAATAGGCTTTGGTATTTGTAAAGTGGGGCAGTTTTAGAAGTAAGAAAATTTAAGAATATAGCAATTCCTATTACAGTTCCTTAAATACATGGATTTGGAGCACATTAGGGCAATGAACATTATTAATATTGTCCTGCCCATTAAGTACAAAAAACCAAATGTTCCTTTAAAAACTGTTTTTACAACTGCACCTTCAGCTGAGATAACTTTCATCCACTGCTTACCAGCCCCACTGTAGCTACAAATGATGCCTCTGAAAACCTTAAGGGGAAAAACGCCTTCCTCAAGACACTTCACTACCCCTTGCCTGTCACTGTCTAAATATACCAATCCAGCTACAACGATGGCAGATGTAAACAGCAGGGCAAAGCCTGGACCACTTAGTGACCACAGCTGCTCTGCTTATAGGCTTAGAAAAATACACTCAGTCTATACCATTTCCATTCATCTATGCAAGTGTCCACTCCGGCCTTTTCCTAAATGAGAGTGAGAACAATCCCTGCTGTACTCCTGCCTTACTTTGCTCACCCTCCTTCTGATCATACAAAAACACTAAATTTATTTTAAATAAAACAAAAACAACGATATGTTGTACATTGCTTCGAGAACCCAAACTGTACTCCAAATAAGAGTTTAGCTTTATATGTAACATTACTAAGTGATACGACAGCCACTGTGCAAATATCCATGTTTCAAAACTTGGTAAATATCTAATAGGTTTACAACGAAACTCATAAAACAACATCTCATTACTGACATGGTTTACAGTGTGGCAGAGTGGGCATGTTGTCACTGACAGCCACAAAGGAATTCATGAGCTCCACAAATGTTAAACATCTCAAGGAACAATACTCATGTTTGAACAACCAAAATAAAGAACAATCCTCATCTGTCTAAAAAGAAAACAAAAATAAAAAATAAACCCATAAAATGCTGGCCTAAATGTCAACTGAGGAATCCAATAAAGCTCATGAAATCTGGAAGCCAAAAGGCAGATTTTCTTCATGGACACCACCCTACCCACTGGGCAGTATCAATGCAATTTCAGGAGAATTAGTTAAAAATATGACAATGTTGTTCAAAGTGTTTTGATACAGAACTAGCTGTTTAGGGTGAATCACTTTCAAAATGAGTTGAAACTTTCAAGAGAATGGTCAGGTTACTGATAACCAATTTCCAGGCTAATGTGAGAAAAACATGGTAAACAGAGAGAGTCACCCATGAACTGGACGTTTTATAAAACCAGACTGCTCCTAACACCTAGTCCACAGGATGCTCTGGCCAAACCTCAGTGTTTGCTGGACAGGGAAGCGCCTATGACTCAGTGTCAACCTTTAAGGCAGGACCAGCGGAGGGCCCTTCAGGACTGTTCCTAAGGCAACATCCCCAGAGGAAACAAACAAGTTGGACGTAGCAAAGGCCACCAGGTGCAACATGAAGAAACAACCTATAAATAGCTCTGGCTTGTCACTCAGTTGGAAACACCATCCCTCCTCATCCCATTACAGCCCTGACTCGCCAGCATCTGACAGCCAAAGAGTAACTTGTGTCATCTTTGAAAATAATTAGAAATGGGAGCCCATGTGTTCATGGAATAGGTCTGAACTGCAAGTCCTCTTTCTTGTAGAACAGCAGTTTTCAGAACATTCGGTTCCCTTTTCACAAGTTACAACAAGCTGTCACTTGAAGCTGACGATGGCTGGCAATCAAGAAAGACAGCCATGGGGTTCCTCTGCCATGCTGGGAACTCAGTCTATAGATTTCAATCATAAAACAGACCTGGTATCACAATGATGAAGTTGCTAACCTCGGTTCTCTCTAAGATGCATAAACTTCAAAGCACATTCATTATAGCATTATTTATAATAAAAGGTATCAAAAACTTACCCTTTACAATTATTAACCAAATTGTGGGAAGTTCAAATAACTGAACATTAAACAGACATCAAAATGCATAATGAGTAAGCCTTTATAAAGAGTTTCTGACATTATGAGCCAAGCACATACATACTCTTTAATTGAAATTAGCAAGACCTTAAATTGTTTATTAAGTATGTTCTTAAGTATGTAGAACACATACATGTAAGGCTAAGTGGGAAAAGACTAGAATATTAAAGGATCACTATCTTGGATGAGACTTCAGGTAATATTTTCCTTCTCTTTGATCATTTAAACGGTAATTACCATTATTTTTTACATTAAAATTACATTTCATTTTTAACATATAACAATGCTTAAATATGTTTTGCCTCTACTCACTTCCAAGTTCAGAAATAGTCAGAGCCCCCAGAAAGGGAGCAGATAGTAGGTCATATGTTTGAAGGAAAGAGAAGAGTGTTCTAGTCAATTCTCTATCTCTTTGGGAAACAGAATCCCAGGGATGACAGGGCTCTCTCACAGGGTCACACCAGGCCTCCCAGGCAGAATTCCAGGATGGACGACCACCCACCAGCCTACACTGCCATTTAAATCAGTTATGAAATGCAGGTAACAACCACACCTACCTCAAGGGACAGTTATGAAGTTAAATGATTTATATATAAAGCTTTCCAAATGACGCCTGGCAAAAAAAAGCACGACTGACAAAGCCTGGTTCTCGCATCACTGCAATACCGCTACAACTATGACTTCTGTTACGATCAAGGCCCCATCAGCACCCTCAACGTCCCACAACTGGGATCAGTTACACTGTGAGAACAACAAACGAACAGGCAACAGCGCTTCCTTCCCTCATGGGCCATTCTCCCAGGAGAGTAACGCTGGCCACCAAGAGGGCGGGGAGGCTGGAGGCTGGGGGATGCTCCCATTGGAGGCGGTGCCTCTGGCCCTCCTTTCTGCCACCCTGACACATCCCCACACCTCTGTACCTCCCCCAGCCAATAAAAACTTCCTCTCCCTATCCTGCACACTCTTTCTTAGAAAAATGTGTAAAATACCTTCTTCACATGCCCCTCATCCATTCAGAATGACTTATCAAGAACATATCATAGTATGTTTTATAAGAGAGTTAGGTTATAGAAGGTGGAGCTTGGAAGGGCACCGATTGCTACCCTTTAATAAATTTAAATAAAGTATGTGTTCAGTCATTTTAAATAAAGATAGTTAAGATTTTAAAATCTTTAGACAAAATTAAAATATTTAATTGTAAAAAATATACAATCAGGCGGAAAAAAACAACTCCTGAAACTCAGTGGTCCCAGGAGGCCTCAGGAACCCACCCACAGGCAATTGCATTTGTGGCTGGGGAGCTCTGACCCTCTCTGGCTATAGCTGATTGGAACCAGGTAACAGCTGTCCCCAGCCCACACCCCAGATTGTGGCCTGAAGATCAGAAGAAAAGACACAGACACAACCATCAAATGGTACGGATGTCAATGACACAGGTCACAAATCAACAGTCAGTACCTGGGAGCCAAAGCCACAGCAAGAGCCTGGGAGAGGGGAAGGGTCCCAGAGATGAGACCACAGGGGCCTGGGGGCAGCCCCAGCCAGCTGGGTTTCTCATCCCACATGGGCCCATGGAACCCCCTCGGCCTCTCGTTAGATGTGCAGGAGACTCCCTGTTACAGAGGCAGTCTTCAGTCCCTCTGAACAAACATGACCTCAACTAGCCTGCCAGGTTCACGGAGCATATCACAGATGTGTTCTTCACCCTTGCCCTTCGTTACAGAGGTTGGAACAGTGTGTACAACACAGAAGAGTCCTTTCTTAAGATTTACATACCAGCACCCCAAGGTACTGCCCTACTTTGTGTCAGTCAGTAGGATAGGAAATTAAAGCAGAGAGGAATTCTGCAAAAATACTCATTCTGCAAAAGGATTTCAAGCTCTATGGATCATCTACTCCAGAATGTCTATAGAATACCTGCTTCGTGGAAGAAACATGGATTCCTTGATGAACACGGAACCGGAGAGAAGGATGTACCAGCAGGTCCCAATATCATCAGGACTGGAAAGAAAAGACAGTAACATCAGATGATTATCTCCAACAAACAGAAATAAAAATAAAAACACACAAAGCACACTGTACCCATGTTAATCTCAGAATCCTGAAGAACAATGAAATATCATAAAACATGTACCTAAAATACCAGTCTTCAACCACTGGAATAATTTTTTTAAATGATTTTTCACAGCCAAATAACCTAAAGATATCTATCAGTATATTTAAACCTACAGCATGTGCCATTTTCATTCCAAGTTTTATTTTTAATTTTTTGAGCTGAAAATATTTTATTTTGTTTCATAAAAAGAAAAATACAAAGAGGTAAAGAGTAGAACTGAGTTTTCCCAGCCATCTCCCCCAAGCCCCTACATTTCTCTACCACAGTTGTGAGCATCATTTAGAACTTCCTTATGCACATAAGGATGGACAAACACTCATTCCCTCCACCCTCTTTTCTTTATACAGAAAAGAGGGCATATGCTACGCTGTTCCTTCCTTATGTGCTGACGCAGAGGTCTTTTCATCAGAAGACAGCTCTCTTATTAGACGTGGCTTATCTGACTTAAGCAAGTCCCTGCGTGTGTGCTAAGTTGCTTCATTCTCATCTCACTCTGTGATCTCATGGACTGTAGTCCACCAGGCTCCTCTGTCCATGGGATTCTCCAGGCAAGAATACTGGAGTGGGTTGCGCATACCCTCCTCCAGGGGATCTTCCTGACCCAGGGATCAAACCCAAGTCTCCTGTATCTCCTGCACTGCAGGGGGATTCCTTATTTATGACCACCAGGGAGCCACGCAAGCCCCTACTGGCCATCATTTCAGTGGTTTCTAATGTAGGCAATCATTGAAAAATAAAGTGAAAACTGTAATGAATGATCTTGTACCTACAGGAGTAGATGTGATTAGTAACTAGATGTGCAGCTGCTGAGTCAAAGGGCACAGACAGTATAACTCTGATAAATATCGGGTGGTTATTGAGTAACTCCGGAGAAGGCAGTGGCAACCCATTCCAGTGCTCTTGCCTGGAAAATCCCATGGGTGGAGGAGCCTGGTAGGCTGCCGTCCATGGGGTCGTGAAGAGTAGGTCACGACTGAGCAACTTCACTTTCACTTTTCACTTTCATGCACTGGAGAAGGAAATGGCAACCCACTCCAGTGTTCTTGCCTGGAAAATCCCAGGGACAGGGGAGCGTGGTGGGTAGCCATCTATGGGGTCGCACAGAGTCAGACACGACTGAAGTGATAGCAACAGCAGCACTGAGTAACTCAGGAGCCTACCACCTCCCTAAGGCCATGCTAGTGGAGTCTATTTATGTAATAAATATTTAACAAATTTTCAATGAGGGCTGTTCTAGGTGCCTAGGGGACTTCAGGAAACAACAGCAACAAAGATCCCTGTCCTCCTGGGGCTTATATTTTGGTTGGACAATACACACAAAAATAAATACACTTAACTTCCCTGGCTATTCAGTGCTTAAGAGTCCATACTTCCAAGGCAGGGAGCGTGGGTTTGATCCCTGGTCAGGGAACTATTAATAAGAACCCACATACCATGTGGTATGGCCAAAAAGCTAAAAAATAAATAAAAGAAGAAATAAACAATAAATATAATAAATTAGTAAATTATAAATCCATGCTCTGAGGAATAAGTTAGTGTAAGGCAAGGAAAATAGGAGTGGGTTGTGATAATTTTAAATGCTCAATGAGCAGAGCACAATGGTCTCATTGAAAAGAGCACATCTGAGCAAAGGGGATGAGGGGCCAGTAGCTCCCAGATGGTGAGGCTTGTCAGCCAAGGGCACGGAGGTTGTGTAGAGGCCTCTCGCCGGGCAGCCTGGCAGGGCGGAGGGGGTGCGGACAGGCGAGGGGTGAGGGCATTCCATCCCTGAACCTGGTTGTTTATCACACTTTGGGGGTTTTGCCAATCTGCTCAACAAAAACTGTATCTCGGTTCACTTTTACTTTTCCTCTCATTATTGTAAAAGCACCTTTCTTCTTATGTTCACGAGCCCTACGCACTCCTTCTTCTGTGAAATCATAACTTTCAGCCAATGCTCTACAAGCCGTGGGACTTTTTCTTATCTGGAAGCACTTTATTAAAACTATCAGTTTGAAGACATGAGCTGTGACAACCTTCTCCCCAGGTTGCTGCTTAAGCTTTGACTTTGTTTAGTGTGCTTTTTGCCATGTGCTGAGTTCTTTGTATTTTAAAGAGCCAAGCTTATCAAATTTATTTGTCAGGATAGAGCTCAGCTTACTATGAAAACAGAAAGCCAAACACAGCAGTGGCTGAAGCGCAGAGAAAGTTCATTTCTTTCACATGTACAGTAACAAGCGGTGTTGGAACCAGGCTCTTCCTGCTGTGTGGCCCGGTCACCCCAGCCCGTGGCCCCCATCTCAGACTCTAGGGGGCCGCTCCAAACCTCCGCACCGTGAGCACATTCCAACCACTGGAAGGAGGTACACACCCACCTATCTTTCCCGAGAGGACGGCATGGAACCTGCATCCTGGCAAACCACACTTGAACAGTCTGCAGCAACCTCTGCCAAATCTTCTGCTATTTTGGCAAACAGATTCTAAAGTTTTTAAAGGACACCAAGACCTCCCAGGTGGCTCTAGTGGTAAAGAACCTGCCTGCCAATGCAGGAGACATAAGACTGCGGGTTCGATCCCGGGTCAGGAAGATCCTGGAGAAGGGAATGCTAACCCACTCCAGTATTCTTGCTTGGGGAATCCCAAGGACAAAGGAGCCTAGATGGCTACAGTCCATGGGGTTGCAAAAGAGTCAGACGTGAATGAAGCAACTTAGCATACAGGCAGGCACACAAGTGCTATTTACAATTCTGAATAAGCTACTTAAAACACTAATTAACATCACCTAATCGTTTTCATTGCTATCTGCTTCTAACTCAAATCAACAATTCACTGTTTCCCCCTAAGTCCATACTCTGTTTTACAACTGCTCAGTCCTCAATAGCAAAGCCTCAAGAAAACATGAAGGAAAATTACCATCAAGTTTAGTTACAAAGAAACCATCAAAGTAAAATGATTTCACAAATGAAAATGTAAAGTACTTCAAAAAATAATTTATACCTTTTTCTCTCCAGTCTTTAGTCATGAGCTTTTGCAATTAACACCGACTCACCTAATTTGGGGGGATGGCAGGGCAAATGTACTTCTCTTCCTATATGGTGACAATATATATTATTAATTTATGATTTCTGTCGAGTAAAACTCTGTTCTGTCAAATGCAAGAATGGTTTAAATTTTTTAACGACAAGTAATAAATCACTGAAACAAAAAGAAGAAAAAGAATTATCTTGTAAACTTTTCTGCTCTTGCACTTACAAGCTCCCTTTATCACCAAAAGACTGGTCGACAGAAATGAGATCTAGAAAAGTAGGTAATTGAGGCTGATCACCACTGACTGACTAGGCACATGACGCAGTAAACACAAATGATGAACTATTATCAAGGGAAGAAGCACGATAAATGTCCCCATGGTCCAGATGAACCATGACACAGACAATATAACAAACATTCCCTGGCTTTTTAGTTATTCCATATAGGTCCATTTAGAAGGTAAAACTACTCTGGACAAAACGAACACAAGGTTTGTAAACTCAGCTTTCCCAGTGCTGATCAGAAAACACGCATGGAGAAGCAACCCACGTCCAAAATGGACAAAATACTGTGACAGTAAACACTCTGGTCCCCTGAACACCCACCGATTATCCTACGAATAGGGCTGATGCTTCATGCCAGGAAAGCCGCGCAAAGATTTAAAACGTGAAGATAAGAAACTGGTCCTCTAGACCTCTCCCACTTACTCTAATGTCATTTGCCTGATGGATGAGCTGCTTCTCTCCCTTTTCCAAAAACTTCAAATCTTAACTCACAAGAGCTGTGTTTGTTGCAGGAGGTATTTGCAGAGAATGACCATTGCCAACACTTGACTGGATTTGGTGGGCACATACTACTTGCCACGCCAAATATGACAGTCAAAATGCCTTGATTTTTAAAAAATTTTTAAAGTATATTAATCAGAGTATATGGATTTACAATAGCTTGTTGGTTTCAGGTGTAAAACAAAGTGAATCTGTTTTAATATATACATTTGTGAAAGTGGAAGTTGCTCGGTCGTGTCCGACTCTTTGCGACCCCATGGGCTACACAGTCCGTGGAATTCTCCAGGCCAGAATACTGAAGTGGGTAGCCTTCCCCTTCTCCAGAGGATCTTCCCAACCCAGGAATCAAACCAGGATCTCCTTCATTGCAGGCAGATTCTTTACCAACTAAGCGACGCGTGTGTGTGTTTAAAACATAAAGTTATCTGTTTTATACACAGTAGTGTGCATATCTCAATACCAATCTCCCAATTTATCCCTCCCCTCCATTACCCTCTGGTAACCATAGCTTATTTTTCTACATCTGCAACTCTATTTCTGTTTTGAAGATAAATTCATTTGTACCACTTTTTGTAACATTTGTGGGTACCAGTGGCAAAAATTTTTATTTTGAAGTCCTTACTCTTTTAAAAAAAACAAAAACAAAAAACTTATTTTATATTGGAGTATGGCTGATGGCATTAGCTTGGCTCAGTGGTAAAGAATCTGCCTGCCAATGTAGGAGACACAGGTTAGATCCCTGGGTCAGGATGATCACCAGGAGAAGGAAATGGCAACCCACTCTAGTATTCTTGCCTGTAAAATCCCATGGACAGAGGAACCTGGCGGGCTACAGTCCATGGGGTTGTAAAGAGTCGGACATGACTAAGTACTGAGCACACAAATAGCCTATTAACAGTGTTGTGATAGCTTCAAGTGGACAGCAAAGAGACTCAGCCACACACACACACACACACACACGTGTAACCATCCTCCCCCAAACTCTCCTCCCATCTAGGCTGCCACATAACAGTGAGCAGAGTTCCGTGTGCTATACAGTAGGTCCTTGTTGGTTATCCATTTTAAATACAGCAGTGTTGTATCCTTTTTTAGATTCTACATTTAAGTGATATCATATATTTGCCATTCTCTTAGTTCACACAATATGACGATCTCTAGGCTCATTCATGTTGCTGATAATGTCTTTATTATTGAGTTGTCTTTTTTAAAGATTCGTATCTTATCAGTCAGTTCAGTCGCTCAGTCCTGTCCGATTCGTTGCGACCCCATGGACTGCAGCACGCCAGGCCTCCCTGTCCATCACCAATTCCCAAAGTTTACTCAAACTCATGTCCATTGAGTCGGTGATGCCATCCAACCATCTCATCCTCTATCGTCCCCTTCTCCCCCCAGCCTCAATCCTTCCCAGTGTCAGGCTCTTTTCAAATGAGTCAGTTCTTCACATCAGGTGGCCAAAGTATCAGAATTTCAGCTTCAGCATCACTCCTTCCAATGAATATTCAGGACTGATTAATTTTAGGATGGACTGGTTGGATCTCCTTGCAGTCCAAGGGACTCTCAAGAGTCTTCTCCAAAACCACAGTTCAAAAGCATCAATTCTTTGGCGCTCAGCTTTCTTTATAGTCCAACTCTCACATCCATACATGACTACTAGAAAAATCATACCCTTGACTAGACAGACCTTTGTTGGCAAAGTAATGTCTCTGCTTTTGAATATGCTGTCTAGGTTGCTCATAACATTCCTTCCAAGGAGTAAGCGTCTTTTAATTTAATAGCTGCAGTCACCATCTGCAGTGATTTTGGAGCCCAGAAAAATAAAGTCTGACACTGTTTCCACTGTTTCCCCATCTATTTCCCATGAAGTCATGGGACCAGATGCCATGATCCTTCGTTTTCTGAATGTTGAGCTTTAAGCCAACTTTTCCACTCTCTTCTTTCACTTTCAACAAGAGGCTCTTTAGTTCTTCTTCGCTTTCTGCCATAAGGGTGGCGTCATCTGCATCAGTTCAGTCGCTCAGTTGTGTCTGACTCTTTGTGAGCCCATGAACTGCAGCACGCCAGGCCTCCCTGTCCATCACCAACTCCCGGAGTTTACCCAAACATATGTCCATTGAGTTGGTGATGCCATCCAATCATCTCATCCTCTGTCATCCCCTTCTCTTCCTGCCCTCAATCTTTCCCAGCATCAGGGTCTTTTCAAATGAGTCAGCTCTTTGTATCAGCTGGCCAAAGTACTGGAGTTTCAGCTTCAACGTCAGTCCTTCCAATGAACACCCAAGACTGATCTCCTTTAGGATGGACTGGTTGGATCTCCTTGCAGTCCAAGGGACTCTCAAGAGTCTTCTCCAACACCACAGTTCAAAAGCATCAATTCTTCGGCACTCAGTTGCATATCTGAGGTTACTGATATTTCTCTCAGCAATCTTGATTCCAGCTTGTGCTTCATCCAATCCAGCATTTCTCATGACGTACTCCGCATAGAAGTTAAAAAAGCAGGGTGACGATTTACAGCCTTGATGTACTCCTTTCCCAATTTGGAACCAGTCTGTTGTTCCATGTCCAGTTCTAACTGTTGCTTCCTGACCTGCATACAGATTTTTCAGGAGGCAGGTCAAGAGGTCTGGAATTCCCATCTCTTTCAGAATTTTCCACAATTTGTGGTGATCCACACAGTCAAAGGCTTTGGTGTAGTCAATAAAGCAGTAGAAGATGTTTTTCTGGAACTCTCTTGCTTTTTCGATGATCCAACGGATGTTGGCAATTTGACCTCTGGTTCCTCTGCCTTTTCTAAAACCAGCTTGAACATCTGGAAGCTCACAGTTCAGGTATTCCTGAAGCCTGGTTTGTAGAATTTTGAGCATTACTTTACTAGCATGTGAGATGAGTGCAATTGTGCGGTAGTTTGAGCATTCTTTGGCATTGCCTTTCTTTAGGATTGGAATGAAAACTGACCTTTTCCAGTCCTGTGGCCACTGCTGAGTCTTCCAAACTTGCTGGCATATTGAGTGCAGCACTTTCATAGCGTCATCTTTTAGGATCTGAAACAGCTCAACTGGAATTCCATCACCTCCACTAGCTTTGTTCGTAGTGATGCTTTCTAAGGCCCACTTGACTTCGCATTCCACAATGTCTAGCTCTAGGTGAGTGATCACACCATCGTGATTATCTGGGTCATGAAGATCTTTTTTGTATAGTTCTTCTGTGTATTCTTGCCACCTCTTCTTAATATCTTCTGCTTCTATTAGGTCCATACCATTTCTGTCTTTTATTGAGCCCATCTTTGCATGAAATGTTCCCTTGGTATCTCTAATTTTCTTTAAGAGATCTCTAGTCTTTCCCATTCTAGTGTTTTCTTCTATTTATCTGCACCGATCACTGAGGAAGGCTTTCTTACAAAAACAGAATAGAACCAAGAATACAAAAAGAATGAGTCGCTTAAGTTTCTCATAGTGAGATGCCACCAATAAAATCTGTTTTACTCAACTGGCCAGAAAAGTCTCCTGAGTTCGTTAGAAACCACTGTGATACCCTGCCCTCTACTGCATTTATAATAATTATGTATCAGGCAGGCAGTGTTTCAGTGTAGACATAACCCATTTTTCTTCAACATCTGCAACCACGCCCCTTCCCACAGGGCACCTGTCATCGCGAACTCTATATTGCCAAGTAATGACTACTTTTTAAAAAGAAATGAAGAGAAAGAAATTACTTAGCAGTAACAGCATCCAACTTGTCTACACTCAGAAGGGAAGCAAAATGAATCTGAGATCTCGCTTGCAGACATATGTGGCAACGCAGCTGGCTAACAGAAGACTGACTAGTAGAATAATAATTACAAGCCTAACAGGAACAAATGGCCAGGGGTAAAAAATACCTCACGTCAGTCACTGTGGATACAACTGATTTTACTCACCAATGTTATTTATATTTTTCCCAGTTGTTTAATGTTTTAAAATTATGAGCTCAGGAGTCCCATCAAGGATTGCTAAAATGGTAAAAGCTGAATCTCAGAGTAACTGACCATTTGCAAATAACTTTAGTGTTACATCACCAGTAACAGGTAGAAAAGAGACACCTAGAGATTACAGAGGCCCCTCTGATCACCAAAATGGACACTCAGAGAAGACCTAGAAGTTTTAGACAGAGCTAAGAACTCCAACAGACAAAGATTTGATTCCAACACCTTCCATCCTACACCCAACAAGATGAAAGCCACAAAGCCCAGGGTATGATAAGGCCCTCAGCAGAGCTTCTGTTTTGATTCTGTCAACAGAGAGAAAACGAATCAAGCCAAACAAAACAAGCAAGCAAAATATAAACAGGACATCATAAAATGACCAATCCGCTATGCCGTGTGATCAGACAGAAGGACCCTAAAAAGCCATCACGACTGACCAGTCTAGGTGCCCACATCTCCTGGGCTAAACCAGAAGGGCAGGTGTAGCCTTGGAATGTGTAACCTGGTCCCTTTCCACCTCACTTCCCTCTGGTCCTCAGCACAAACCCCCTTCCTAGATGGTATCTCCCTACCTTCTAAGTCACCCTGCGCCCCAAAGGAATGGCTCTAACACCACTTCTTCAATAAGGTCTTCTCACTGATTCCCACACTCCAAAATACTTACCCCGTCTAATTCATTCTGTTTCGTGCTTTTCTCCATCCATTTCTCATCCCTGAGCAGCCTAGGTGTCTCCCTCCACCTGCATGGAGGCCCCCTGCAGGCAGGGCCAGGAGCTGCAGCTTGTGGGAGCAGGTCAGGATCTTGGCAGCATCTGCTCAGGGAACCGAGATCAAGCCCCCACAACCAGCACCTAAAAGCAGCAGTCTGATGCCCTGCAAAGAGCAAAGGTTTGGAACACACATTCTGTCACACCAGCCATGTGATCCTGGTGACGTCAGCTCCTGAGGCTCTGATTCCTCAACTGTGAAATGGGGATATTAGTCCTTCACAACGTCACTCTGCTTTAAAGACACAATACATACCAAGCACCCTGCATAGCAGGGACACAGAACACTAGTCTCTTCCTCTCTCTCACAACCACCTCTGAAAGGGTCACCTACACCTTTCCTCTCTGCTCTCAACCCCAAGAAGTCCTGGGCTTCAGACTGCATGCCACTCACCAACCTACACCATTTCCTTCCCCTATGCCTCAGGGCCTTCGAACAAACCTGCTCTTCCAGCTCCTAAAGGGTACCTTCAGCCTAGTAAACTCCTTACTCATCCTTTGAATTCCAGGTTAACGACCACTTCCTCTGAGAAACATTTTAGTACCTTCCAAATAAAGTGAGTCACTCTCTGCTGGGTTCCCAGCCACTTTGGACTTGTTCACAAGAAGCAGAGTATCATCATCTCAGAAGTCTTTCCTCTACTCTTCAGTAACTCCACGGACACACTGGACGATGCTCAACTTGCACTCAGATATTTTATTAATAAGTTAATTAATAGTTGAACAGACACTAACTCTGGAGAAGGAAATGGCAACCCACTCCAGTGTTCTTGCCTGGAGAATCCCAGGGACAGGGGAGCCTGGTGGGCTGCCATCTCTGGGGTCACACAGAATCGGGCACGACTGAAGTGACATAGCAGCAGCAGACACTAACTCAAGTGAGGTGTTAAAGTGTCTGAAAGTCAAAGCCATGAGTTTGAATTTACCAGGAATTAGAAAAATGAAGTGAGGGTTAAAGAACGTCCTTGACAATAACCTAGATGTCCACAGGGTGGCAGTGTCTCCCCATGAAAGGGCTTTGTGAGTAGCTGTGTTGTCCCAGGTTCCCCTTTAGGAAGCAGACTGAATACAGGGACCAAGCGCAAGTTGATGGAGACGGGGGAGTGGGGTGAGGAGGGGTGAAGATAATAAGCTAATAATTCAAAAGAAAACAGAATAAGTCAGAAAGGGAATTATCAAAGGGCAAAAAAGTAATTGAAGAGAAGCCACTTAATTCAGTTGCTAATAGAATACGAAAATTTAAGTGAAGCCCAAGTGGCCAAAAGGCTTCAAAAAGGGTAGGAGGAATGGGGTGAGGAAGGGGCTTCAGGCAAGGGCACTCCTGTCCTTGTGGAAACAGAGCTTCACACCCACCCCTGCCAGCCACAAACTGACATCTGGTCTGTGTGTGTGTGTATTTGGAGAGAGGGGATGTCAACCAACAGAAACTAGAGGAATGGTCCCCATGCAAAAAACATCATCAGGATGAGAATTTAGTGCCCAAGGAGTGCATCGGGTCTACAGGAAGGTTGTCTCCCGGGAGCAGGTGTCCCCCGGCAGCACAGGCAGGAGGGACCAGAGTGGAGGATGCCCTATGGGGCTGTATGGGGTGACAGCCACTGAGCATCAGGACACACAGATGCACAGAGGCGGCCACCACACAGGAACACGGCAGGTGATACGGCCAGAAACCTCCAGGGCCGGTGGAGAGGGCGCCCACTCAGGAAGGGGCAGGGACATGCAGCCACGTGGACCCACAAGCATCAGGTTTGGGTTTAGAACGGAGGCTGCACTGCATTATGCACACCACCCGGACGCAGCCCCAGGTGCACACAGCAGCGCCGGCATCTGGGAGCAGTGTTACCTCCCGGGCCCACTGGCTTCGTTCAGTGGGAACCAAAATGAAGACCATCCAAATTCCACCAAGGAAGTGGAGCCCACAAGCAAGGAATTCAGAGGGCCGGCCACCAGAGACCACGACTACGAAAATACTTGTTTCTTTTCCTACAGCTGCTGTCCTGGTAACATCATCCAGTCGAAGGATAAAACAGAAAACAGAAAGTCTTCCTGAATTTCTTCCTCTGCACAACCCACCACCACATCCTGTGGGGTCCCCTCCAAAGCCCCTGCTGAAGTCTGACATCTTATTCTAACCCCCTTTCCCCTCCGACACACACACACGGTCACTAGTCTCTCCTGACCGGTGCAGGCGTGTACTCTCATGTATACAATTATACCAAAAACCAGAGCAGGACTAACTCTGCCTTCTGACACCAGATGACCCTGTACCTTCTCACGGGAGCCCAGCAGCAAGTTCAGACCAGAGATTCTCAGTAGGGACATGACCAGCCCCAGGGGACAGAAACTCATCCAGCTCTTCCACCACTAACAACCACCACGATGGAATCGAGGAGGATTTCCCATGAACGAAGTGTTTCAGGGCTTAAAATTGTAGCCCTGACAATTGCCACCTTCCAACATGCAGATAGAACAGATACGTAAGAATTGTGCTCTTTTTCACAAATGTATTACTGTCACTTCTGCTACTGGATTTACCAAAAAGTTTAATAAAATTTTTTGTTGCTCCCTGATGGGACTCTAAGCCTTATGCTCCAAGACAAAATATGTATGATACATTTTTGTGCAGCCAATGGCAGAGAGTAAGCTCACTAGAAAAGTTAAAGGAGCTGGGCAGTGTGCAACCCTGACAACACCAGATCACCGTCCAAAGAAAGCCATCAAGTGTAGGACACGTGACAGAAAGAGTCCTCTACCAAGGGTTAACACACACATTCCTGATGTAAAGAACAGCAATACTGTTCTATAAAATTATATACTTCATAATATTTAATTATATACAAGCACATAACCACAAATTACCACACTTATGAAAACACATATTACAAGCAGAGGCTGACTTTTTGTTCCATTTCCTAAAAGTTCCAAATCCTAAGAAGCTACTTCACTTTTATCACTAAAAACTCTGATGGAAAAACAGCATCATTATAACATTAAGTTTTTCAGAAAGTCCTTAATTTTCTCTCAACACACTATAGTGGCTTAAATCCAACAAATAGGATAAATCAGTAAAATCAGTAAGAACTCTGACAACTGATGGAAGTATTGAGGCTATTTCAGCTAAATACTTTGAAAATATTTTATTTTGAATATATTAAAGTATTTTGAAAATATTTTTATTTTTAAAAAATTAGTATTTTGAAAATGGGGGGAATATGTGGACATAATTTTTTTTAACCAGGGTAATTCACTAAACCAGCAAAGGGAATGATATAAACAACTAAAGAACTAGTAAAGCCAAAGATTCTACAGACTCAACATATAGTCATTCTTAACTTTATAAAATTCATTTTAAAAACAAAATGAAGGAGTGAGGTCTTAAGTGTCATGAAGTTACTCAATAAACTTTTTCTGAATTAAAGAAAAAACATCGACACAGATTACAATTTATGACAATCCATTCATCAGTGATTCAGCTATATTGAGGGCAGACGGCTAAACCCAAGGACTTGAGGGACAATTTCTCAAATTTAACAGCAGAAACTCTTCTGAAAAACACCAGTGGGTCATGAAATTCACACATCTGCGTCTTTCAGTTACACACTAGTTTCATTTTCAGGGTAAACCTGCTCCTCACCTACAGCAAACTGGCACCAGAATTTCTAAAAAGAACCTGCAGCCGTCCAGAAACAAACCCACACCAAACCTGCCCACCCCACTGCCAAGGTCAGGGTTGACACGTACTGCCAGCTCAGAGCACTGTGGCCGCACCAATCAGAAAGCACAGGGAGGAAACCTCGTTTGCTGACCACACGCAACTTTAAACAGCTGAATTTAAGAAGAGTTCAGGTTTTTACTAAGTAGTTTCATAGAAAATCAATACAAAGGACTTAACACTTAACCCTAACCCTAAACATGCATGCTGTTTTACCTGAAAGACCATAAAGAAGGTCTTTCTCAGCTGATCTAGCAAAGGAATAATTCCTTTCAAGTAAATGCAAAAAAATAACAATGAGAACAGACAAGATGCAAATGTCTGTGCTGGGCAACACAAGCGTAAATCTAACCCAATGTAGTTTCTGCCCTAATGGAGTTCACCAACTAAATACATTTTTAAATGATTTATTTTACTGCTCTTTGATTCATCACAAAAATAAAACATTTTCAAAGATTAAAAGTAAATATAAAATATTGTATTTTTTAAAGTATTGCTGCTGTTGCTAAGTCGCTTCAGTCAGACTCTCCGAGACCCCATGAATTGCAGACAACAAGACTCCTCCGTCCATGGGATTTTCCAGGCAAGAGTACTGGAGTGGGTTGCCATCGCCTTCTCCAAAAAGCATTGCTGAGAAACTTTAAACTATCACCATATGTACATAAAACAATCTTAAGTAAGTCTATTTGTGGGTAGGCATGTATCCACGGGTATTTGAATTTTCGTACTTACACACAGCACATGTGTACATCACAACATACCAAGCTCACAGTTGAGCATCTTTATCCTATGAGTTTGGGCAAGGAATCAGAGGTGAGGGCGGTGGGGGAAGCAGCAGTGCAAAGCCATAGCTCCTCCTCCAGGGGGAGGAGGGACCAGGAGAGAGGAGAACCAACACCACAGAGAAGGGGCAGCTCCTCCTCCAGGGGAGGGAGATCTGGGGGAGAGGAGCAACACCACAGGGAAGGGGCAGCTCCTCCTCCAGGGGAGGGAGATCTGGGGGAGAGGAGCAACACCACAGGGAAGGGCAGCTCCTCCTCCAGGCGGAGCGGGACCCGGGGGGAGAGGGCCAACACCCTTTGCTCCAGAGGGAAGGAGCAGGGGAGAGGGTGACCAACACCATGAGGAAGGGGCAGCTCCTCCTCCAGGGGAGAGGATCTGGGGGAGAGGAGCAACACCACAGGGAAGGGGCAGCTCCTCCTCCAGGGGAGGGAGATCTGGGGGAGAGGAGCAACACCACAGGGAAGGGGCAGCTCCTCCTCCAGGGGAGGGAGATCTGGGGGAGAGGAGCAACACCACAGGGAAGGGGCAGCTCCTCCTCCAGGGAAAAGAGGATCTGGGGGAGAGGAGCACCACCACAGGGAAGGGGCAGCTCCTCCTCCAGGGGAGGGAGATCTGGGGGAGAGGAGCAACACCACAGGGAAGGGGCAGCTCCTCCTCCAGGGGAGGGAGATCTGGGGGAGAGGAGCAACACCACAGGGAAGGGGCAGCTCCTCCTCCAGGGAAAAGAGGATCTGGGGGAGAGGAGCAACACCACAGGGAAGGGGCAGCTCCTCCTCCAGACGGAGCGGGACCCGGGGGAAGAGGGCCAACACCATTTCCTCCAGAGGGAAGAACCAGGGGAGAGGGTGACCAACACCATGAGGAAGGGGCAGCTCCTCCTCCAGGGGGAGGAGGGGACAGAGGTTCAGGCAGATCTGAGCACAAAATGGCTACTGCAGTAGGAAGGGAATGTGGAGGGGACAGGGAGATGTGACATCTAGACACAGGGTACTGTGGAAGCCAGAAACCGCATCACAGACTGAAAAGACTGATAGGTCCTGGGAGAGGGGCAGCTGGGCCGAAGTTCTCCAAGATGTAGATTTAGATGAAAGGAACCATTTCCTCTTCTGCAACAGAGGGAGATAATCCCATATCTAAGTGCTATGAAAACTTCTGGAAACCAAAGCACCCATTCCAACATGTGTGTGCATAGTGGGCGTGCAGTACAGTTACCTGAGTTTATAGAGTGTCTGTGTATGCTTTAAATTTAAGAAAACAAAACACATTTTGATGGTTCAATTTCTTATCCAAAGGTTTTTTTAGCACTTCACTAGATACTAAACCAAAATGGTGAGGATGGCTGGCCATTAAAGAAAAAGAGAATGGACACGTGTATTTAGCTCCTTTCTTAAATTCTCTGAAGTCCCTCAGGTATGAAATGTGTACTGTCCCACTCAGCACTTCCAAGCCAGCAAAACAACCATATACTCAATAACAAATGAAAGGAAGGGAGAATTTACCTGATGTTTCTGTCCACCGTGTAAAGCTCAACTAACGATACCTAACTTTCTAGGATAACAAATATTACATCCTAAATGGGCAAGTCTACACTTTAAAAATTCCATTTCATCAGAATCGCAATTCTCCCCTGAATCGCAGTACAACTTAAAATGGCATTCTGCCTTACTGCTTATGTTAAAATAACGCCAGGGGAGTTATTGATAGAAGTTATAGATAGTTGTCATAATTCCTTCCTAAACAAAGCTTAAAGCAGCTAAAACAATGGGAGAACAAAATCTAAACAATGAGAACAGTGGATGGAGTGAGGACGCTGCCCACCACTGGCATTTCTGACTGCGCGTGCCTGCTCTGTGTTCTCCACACAGGGCCCTGCATATCAGCCTCACACTGGCACCAAAGCGGGGACCCTGTGATCATTCTTCCCATTTGACAGATGAGAACAGTGAGGCACAGAGGTGGATTAAAAGAGTACTAGATTTACCTGGTGAAATTATGATTGTCTTGATATTATGACATTATTATAGTCTTCGAAGTCACCAGCACACAAACATAATAAGGAAAACAAATACTCATCTCTTGGTTATAAAACCAAATTCTGAAAGTCTCTGATATTTCGACTACACTGCATTCTCCAAGCTCAAGCAGACAAGTCAGTCCCCCCATGAGGTAAAAACAAAAGGTCCCTAGAAAAGTAGTGGTATTACTAAATCATCACAGGAGTTTTACACACCCCAAATACAGACGTTCTTTCATTTTTAAAACTGGGCCTACACCAACTGCTCAGAGCAGACAAGCCTGTTCACGGATCATCATCCTTCACAGGAGGTCGGCCAAAGCCTGGGAGTGTGACCGGGTGAATCTACACTCAAGTCTCTGAACTTTTGGTCTTATGAAATCATGACCCACAGACTCGTCACTGCTTACATTGCCACCTGATTCTAATTCATCAAAAGGAACAATTAACACAATCAGCTCGGGCTGCAAATTCCAGCCCAAATGCAGTCAATGTAGGATGTTCCAAGTCATGGCTGTGTGTGATCAGCAGAGCTCACGGCCTAAACTGACTCTATTAAATTAAAAAAAAAGTATATTTAAAACACTGTGATCTACCTTCCATTTAAATGGATAATAAATAATAACTGTTAGGAAGCCAGGCCAATGCAGGCAGAAGGGCTGGTGAGTTGCAGGGGCCGCCCTTGCCCCTTGGCGAGATGCAGTCCTCACCCACATGCACAGGACACCATCTTCTATGGAGGCATGAAGGGGGTGGGGGTGCTGCTGCGTAGGGGGACAGCTGAGGCTGCAGAGTCACTATGTCTGGGGGGGCTGAGTGCAGACCCCAGGTTGAGCTGTGCTCTCGGGGCAGCTTTCTGTTCTCTCCAAGCCTCAGGGCCTTCCCATGTAAAACAGCAGTGATGAAAAGATCCGCCAGGGCAGCTGGAAGGAGGAAGTAAACTAATACACACAAAGCTTGGATTCACGTATGCGGGATGGAGAGAGGGCTTGTTACACGTTTGCTGTTATCTCATCGTCAACACGGCCCAGATCATGTTTCAGGGGAAAAAGACAAACCAATAGGAAGCTGACACTGACTGCCACTGGACTGCTGAAACAAATTAATAATACTCATCAGAGATCATCAACCCTAACATACATACACCCATTCCACAGGTAGCTTTTAATTGCTCCTAAAAGAGAACTAATAGTCTAAGTTATTTACATCTTGATTCCTTCAAGGATAAATATATTAAGGGCATTTGCCCCCATTGTGAGTTTTCTCATTACCAATTCCATCTGGTTATTTTGTACTCTACTCCATTGGATGTACGTACGGCCTTTGAAGCCTAAGATGGATGTAGACAGCCAAGAACCATCCTGCATCAGATCCACCCGTGTCTTCTTCTAAAATCCATCCATGGGACTTCCTTGGTGGGGTCCAGTGGTTAAGAATCTGCCTTCCAATGCAGAGGACTTGGGTTCGAGCTAAGATCCCACATGCCTCAGGCAACTAAGCCTGTGCATCACAATCTCTGAGCCTGAGCACCACAATGGAGACCCAGTGCAGCCGAAATTAAAAAGAAAAAAATCCACCCCTGACTGTCCAGTGTCTGCTGTCTCTGCCCCAGATCAAGCACCATCATCTCAGATTCCGGCAGTGGCCTCCTGACAGATCTCCCTGCCAGTCCACTCAATCCAACGCTCCCCCTGGGCTTTCAGGCAGACACAGAGCCTATCTTTGAGGGAATGAGTGGGGCTGGAAGGCCTCTGGTCACATCATTTTGCTGCTTGAAAACTAGCCACTTACCTGCAGATTAAAAGACACTTAAGAAAGATACCAATCAATAAACAAACTGTACCCAAAAAATTTAATTTTCATGATATGAAAGAACTATGTTTTGAGGTTTGATGATAATACTGTGGCTAAGCTTTTTTTTTTTTCTTCTTGGGTCTATCTTTTAAAGATAAAAACACATATCAAAACAACTTTGGGTGAATTGATATGTCTGGATTTCCTTCAAAATAATCTGCTGGAGGTGGAGTAAGAGATAAAGCACTGTTGGTGATCAGTGGGCAGTGTGGCATGATGAATCCATGGGGGTCTGTTTTATTACCATGTCACTAATACTGTGAACATCTGTGATTTTCCATAATAAAATGTAATTGAGAAGGAAGAGCACTCATTTTTAGTTGCCTAAAGAAGCAAGGATGACTTTTCTAACAGTACGTTCACAAGCAAACGTGACTGTGACCCACCTCTTCTCTTGACCCCACAACACCCCAAGCCACTCGCACTGTACTTGCCACACTGTTCAAAACGTGAGGCCAGGCCCTTCCCTCTCTGAGCCCCTGTATACATGGTGTCTCCTGCCAAGTCTCTCGAGACACCAGACACACCAGGAGACGTAGTACAGAGGGCCACTTCTCCCAGACCCTCCCCTGCACCCCTTCTGTGCAAACCTATAGTCTCAGTCATCCTGGTTGGTTAGTTTTTGTTGTTGCTGTTTTCCATTTTTTTCTGTTTGTATTTCTACCAAAAGATTAATGTCTCCTTAAGTGCAGATGCTGTATCTTATTTATTTCAATAAAGACTCCTTATAATATGCAGGAAAAGTAGTATTTATTTGCTAAGTGACTTGAAAAACAGGAAGAAAAGTCAACAGAACAACCATCACTCATGGCAAACATTATCAGCAGAATTACATGTCTAGTAGATCAGAACCCACACATCCTTAATACACCAATAATTATCTACTGCGTGCTTATCACATTCTTTAAGAAACTAGCTGCCATTGTTTCAAGGAGTGTGTCACACACCTTAAAAAGAATATCAACATGATTTAAGGAAGAAACTAAGCCCAGAGAGACACGGGCAGTTCATTTTCCTGTTGCTGGTCCAGTGGTTAGACTGTATGGTTTCACCATGAGGGCACAGGTTCAATAGCTGGTTGGGGAACTAAGATCCCATATGCCACAGAGTGCAGTCAAAAAAAAAAAAAAGACAAGCCAAAGTATGGCATTTATGCTATCATTACCTCCCACCTGGTGTGATGGTGGCAATATATGCATTCTGTTCCTTTGGAAAGACTCCAGTCCAGACTATTTCTCATTTCATAACGATAAAAGTCAAAATACTCCATAATGTCAAATACCATCTCTGAACTACACGAGAGACACATAAATGCATATGCAGACTTATCAGCAAAGGGCTGCAAACTTCTACTTTATGACCGGAAACAGCTGAAATGCTTCCCATTGCTACAATATGCAATAAAAGTTAATGCAAAATTAAGTAACGCCAACTTGACAAGGTGTCCCTAGTAATTCTCCGATACTCTAAGTGCATCATTTAGCTGCCATATCACGCACGGTGCAAAGAAAAAGGAGACACCTACTAGTACAAAACCTCATTGGCTTCATGTCTTTCGTATCTCACAGTTTCACACATCAACCTGTAAAACAAAAAATAAAGACATGAGTTCACCATTTGTCATTAAAAAACACACTAATAGTTTTAAATTGTAAATGAGACATTATGTAGAAAATTAAGATTATTTCTATGAATTGTCACAACCATTTACTGGCCTCAAGGTAAGTATTTATGGTACCTAGGTTAACAAAATAAAATGAATCTGGTAAAAAAAAGCTTGAAAAGAAACATTTCGTTAGATGTCAGCTTCACCAGATTCATTTCATAGAGAACAAAATTGTATGTGTTTTATACTTTGTAAAGGACATGTGGACAAATTAATGTTCTCCAAGGTAAACAGAAAATGAAAAGGAAGCTGAAAACCAGAAAGGAAACCTATTAATTTATAAAGTGATAACGTCATCCACAGTTTAACACTGATGTTACTTAACAGTATGGAATTTCAGGCAAAAGTAGACTTTCATTAAAGTCATTATTTTTATGACTAAAATGACTAAGCATATGCTTTATAACTTAAAGATTTGTTATTTCAGCTGATTCATCTCTGAAGAAAAAATTATGGAAAACATGAATGTTTAAGTATTCAAAATTACCTCAAGAACAGCATCTTCAAAAAACATCTTATTATATTAAGCCTGAGTAAAATGTCCCAAAAGTACAGAAATGCAAAAGAGAAAATGACTATTTCTTCCTAAGGAGAAACTAAGAAGGAATAATAAGGACTGGCTATAAAAGTGATTACTTCAACAGCATCTGCACTTTGGTCACTGGGGCTACCAACCAACCTCCAACCTGTGAAACACTGGGATCAACACACACAGATGTGTTCCCTGTCTGCAAACTCCAAACCATGCCACTCACTCTTGATTTCTTTTTCACTTGAACACACTTCACCTGACTTCTTTTGCCTTGTTCTTCCTGCAACCACCCGAAACATTCGCTGAAATCCGGGAGGCAGCATGGGTCCTTGAACACACATTAAACACAGAGTTTTAAGAGACTGAATCACACGAATTCTTCCCAGGAAAGGATGAGACTTAAGTCATGGGTCTAAAAATACCAGGTCTTAAATTATATAACAGGCTCTGCCCTGTTTCCTGTCGCATCCTCTCCAAGATCTCAGTCCTGCTACAGTGGCTCCTGTGCTCCTGCACGCTCATCTCCTCCCTCCCCATCACCCGTTTCTCCCTCTTTCCTGAATGGCTTCCTTTGATACATAAATACACCTTAGGTCCATCGCCCATACAGAGGGAGGGGACACTCTTGAACCCACAGCCCCTCCAGCTACTATCCACGCTCTGCTTTTCCCATGATGGAAATTCTCTTTTTAGAGTTGTCTACATAAACTGTCTCCATTCTCTCATCCTCCTCTCCCACTCCCCAATCACTAGGTCCTTGAAACTCAAAAAAAAAAAAAAAACCTCCAAGAACTACCAGCATCCTCTCTGGTATCTCAGTCTTTTCTGACCTTGTATCAATTCCACTTCTCAGTAGCATGTGATGACTCTCTTTTCCTTACAGCATTATCTTCTCTAAGTCTCCTGGTTTTCCTCTAATTCAATTCAGTTCAGTCGCTCAGTTGTGTCAGACTCTTAGCGACCCCATGGACTGCACCATGCCAGGCCTCCCTGCCCATCACCAACTCCCAGAGTTTACTCAAATTCATGTCCATTGAGTCGGTGATGCCATCCAGCCATCTCATTCTCTGTCGTCCCCTTCTCCTCCCACCCTCAATCCTTCCCAGCATCAAGGTCTTTTCAAATGAGTCAGTTCTTCGCATCAGGTGGTCAAAGTATTGGAGTTTCAGCTTCAGCATCAGTCCTTCCAATGAATATTCAGGACTGATTTCCTTTAGGATGCGCTGGTTGGATCTCCTTGCAAACCAAGGGACTCTCAAGAGTCTTCTTCAACACCACAGTTCAAAAGCATCAATTCTTCGGTGCTCAGCTTTCTTTATAGTCCAACTCTCACAGCCATACATGACTACTGGAAAAACCATTGCTTTGACTTGATGGACCTTTGTTGGCAAAGTAATGTCTCTGCTTTTTAACATGCTGCCTAGGTGGGTCATAACTTTTCTTCCAAGGAGTAAGCATCTTTTAATTTCATGGCTGCATTCACCATTTGCAGTGATTTTGGAGCCCCAAAAAATTAAGTCTCTCACTGTTTCCACTGTTTCCCCATCTATTTGCCATGAAGTGAAGGGAGCAGATGCCATGATCTTCGTTTTCTGAATGTTGAGCTTTAAGCCAACTTTTTCACTCTCCTCTTTCACTTTCATCAAGAGGCTCTTTAGTTCTTCTTTGCTTTCTGCCATAACGGTGGTGTCATCTGCATATCTGAGGTTATTGATATTTCCCCAGCAATCTTGATTCCAGCTTGTGCTTCATCCAGCCCAGTGTTTCTCATGATGTACTCTGCATAGAAGTTCAATAAGCAGGGTGACAATATACAGCCTTGACATACTCCTTTCCCAATTTGGGACCAGTCTGTTGTTCCATGTCCAGTTCCAACTGTTGCCTCCTGACCTGCATACAGATTTCTCAAGAGGCAGGTCAGGTGGTCTGGTATTTCTGCCTTTAAGAATTTTCCACAGTTTGTTGTGATCCACAGAGTTAAAGGCTTTGGCATAGTCAATAAAGCAGATGTTTTTCTGAAACTCTCTTGCTTTTTAGATGACCCGATAGATGTTGGCAACTTGATCTCTGGTTCCTCTGCCTTTCCTAAATCCAGCTTGAATATCTGAAAGTTCACAGTTCACATACTGTTGAATCCCTGCTTGGAGAATTTTGACCATTACTAGCATGTGAGATGAGTGCAACTGTGTGGTAGTTTGAACATTCTTTGGCATTGCCTTTCTTTGGGACTGGAATGAAAACTGACCTTTTCCAGTCCTGTGGCCACTGCTGAGTTTTCCAAATTTGCTGGCATATTGAGTGCAGCACTTTCACAGCATCATCTTTCAGGATTTGAAACAGCTCAACTGGAATTCCATCACCTCCACTAGCTTTGTTTGTAGTGATGCTTCCTAAGGCCCATTTGACTTTGCATTCCAGGATGTCTGGCTCTAGGTGAGTGATCACACATCGTGATTATCTAGGTCATGAAGATTTTTTGTACAGTTCTTCTGTGTATTCTTGTCACCACTTCTTAATGTCTTCTGCTTCTGTTAGGCCCATACCATTTCTGTCCTTTACTGTGCCCATCTTTGCCTCAAATGTTCCCCTGGTATCTCTAATTTTCTTGAAGAGATCTCTAGTCTTTCCCATTCTATTGTTTTCCTCTATTTCTTACTAACCATTTTTTCTGACTCCTTTGGACTCCCTGCCCCTGCCCATTCCTCTACCTGACTTATTTTTTTCGGCCACATCATGGGGTTTGTGGGATCTTAGTTTCCTGACCAGGGATTGAACCCAGACCCTCTGCAGTAACAGTGCAGAGTCCTAACCACCTGACCACCAGGGAAGTCCCCACTTGACTTCTAAACAGACCACCTCCAGGGGCTGTTAGTCCTCTTCTCCTCTGTACCACGTAACCTCATCCAGTCTGTGATTTTTAACGTCATCCATAACCTGATGGCTTCCAAAGCCACTCCCCACACCCAAGCCCTCACTGTGATACCCACTCTTCTAAATGCCTACTTGGTGTAATAGCCATTTCATCTTCAAAACATCCAAAAAGATCTTAAATTTATACCCCACAAATCTGCTTTTCCCCAATCAGAACCCAACTGTTTAGGCCAAAAACTTTGGCATCATCATCCTTGACTCCTCTCTTTTGTTCACAGCCCGTCTTTCCACCAGTTCCTGTTTCAAAGAGACATCCTCCCAGGCTAACCACGTTCACCACCCACCTGTGAAAACCTGGTATCAGTCATCGTGCTCGCATGGCTCAGTCACTCAGTCTTGTCTGACTCTGTGGCCCCAGGGACTATAGCCTGCCAGGCTCCTATGTCTATGGAATTATCAAGGCAAGAACACTGGAGTGGGTTGCCGTTTACTCTTCCAATGGATCTTCCCAACCCAGGAATAGGACCAAGTTTCCTGCAGCTCCAGCACTGGCAAGTGGATTCTTTACTGCTGATCCACCTGGGAAACCCGTCTAAGCCATCATCCCACTATTATCTCCTAGAGAACTACAGAGGTAGCATCTGCTTCTATTCTGCACACCTGTTGCCTGTTCTCCTGACTTGCAGTCACAGCACCTCACACCTGCTCTTAATCTCCACTGCCTTCAGGAGAAAATCCAAGCCCCTGTCCTTGAATACACAGCCCTGCGCTGTTGACTGCACTGAGTATCCCAACCTACATTTGCCTTCCCACGGCTCCTGCCTGCTCCCACCCAGAGCATCAGGACCCATCGGCACCGTGGGGATCTCTGAGCGGCTGAGCTGACACAAATGTTCCCTCTTTTCAACCACAAAGTAAGAGTAGCCCAACATGCTAACATCTGAATGAAACAACAATGGTCTACACCCCTAAATCCTGTCTGCCCCACTAGGAACATAAGCTCCGTGGCAGCAGGGGTCTGGTCAACTTCACTGTGGCATCTCCACGGCCGACCTGATTTCCAGCACATAGCAGGCTTGCAGGTGACAACTGCTGACTGCACAAATCAGCCTAACCAGCACCAACAGAAGATCAAGGCAAAATCATCTATGTGACAATGCTGTAAATACATGGGGAAAGTACCAAAATTTTTTTTCTTAAATGCTGTTAACAGATTGTTTGATCTTCCCCGAATTCCTAAAGAATATACTAGCCACATTTTAATTGTTCCTTAATGTCTAAGATTGCCTGTGTAATAATAATTATGCTCATCCATAATGCTGAAGAATGTATACATGGACACACACACATATACTATATACAACTATATATACAGCTTTATTTTATATATATATATATACACACACACACATATATTTCCCCTCCCCAGCAATCTCTTGTTTCCAACACTGAATGGCCGCAGTTACTCTGCTTTTTAAAGATATTTTGGCCTCAACTCCCAACTGGAGCTTCCTCCTCCCCTTTGCAAATATGCTGCTTCTAATCCATATGGATTAAGGGAGTGAACATTAGAAAAATGACACTGTGTGGAAAGACATCCAGGTTTTGAGTGAAGCTCTGAAACCTTCAGATTGTGTGGAGTGAGCGACCTCACAGCGACAGAGCCAACTGACCGCACGTGGATCCGCTCGGGATGCACGCACTGGATGGCCCACAGCGCACCAAGCGGGGCTCCCGAAGAGGAAAGCCTCCCCACCTGCCCCTCCAAATACCAGTGTCCTGCCGCCCAGTACTGAGGAAACAGACTTGGAAAATCTTACGAGCTGCTATTTTTTGTTGTTTTCCTAAATTTGGAAAACTACATTACATGGAAGTCTTAACTGCTCTCTGTTAATCCCACAGGGAAAACTTTATTTATAAAATTCAAAGGAAGTAACATCTAAATAAGATGTATTTTTCCCAGAAATGGTGGTTACTACAAAGTAGTTTATCCAAGTCATTGAGTTTATCTGTACCTCTTTTCTCGCTATTATTCATTTTGGTATTCCAATCTTGTTCTAAAAAAGGACTTAGTTTCAGCTGATGTTTTTCATAAATATGAGAAACAAATAAGCAGAACAAGATAAACATCCTAAAGGTGTCTCCTTGTAAGTTCATGCCAACAAAGTTGAATGATCTCCAAAATGGACTTTTTAAGGTACAAATACACTAAACTATACTGTTGAAGTAATCAGTTATTTCCAGCCAAAATTTACTTTCGAAACAGCAGGAAATTCATGGTTCTGAAGCAGGTTAAGGGGTGTATGGGGCTTTATTATATTACCTCTACTTTTTTAATCTTGAAAATCTTCATAAGATGTATTAAAATTTTCCTTATTTTATTGCATAGAATTACTATTACCTTAAATAATTTTATGACCACATATACTACAGACACATATTATATAATCAATATAATCTAATTATCAAAATATCACCCATGTGAAGTTTTATATGCATATGGCAAAGTGACATTTGCATTTGTATATTAATCAATTTGCATTTGCAGGTTAACTGCACTCAGTACAACAGATAATTGGCACTACAGGCTTTTCCTAGGATGCTGCTGCTGCTGCTAAGTCACTTCAGTCCTGTCCGACTCTCTGAGACCCCATAGAGGGCAGCCCCTCAGGCTTCTCCATCCCTGGGATTCTCCAGGCAAGAACACTGAAGTGGGTTGCTATTTCCTTCTCCAATGCATGAAAATGAAAAATGAAAGTGAAGTCGCTCAGTCATTTCCGACTCTCAGCGACCCCATGGACTGCAGCCTACCAGGCTTCTCCATCCATGGATTTTCCAGGCAAGAGCACTGGAGTGGGTTGCCACTGCCTTCTCCTTTCCTAGGATAGCTGCCATCAAAATTCATAAAATGAAAATTTCACACTTTAGAAATTATCCTAGCTTTAATTTGAGCCATCTTCTAAATTCCCAATGGGTTGGCCCTTTCTAATAAAACTTGACTGAATTTTTAAACACTTAACCTACAATCTATTTTAAATGATTTTCATTAAAAATTTAATTTTAGAAGTATTCAATCCTCTTGATATGTTTTTCAATTAACAACTAAATATGAAATTGACATGCTCAAAAATTAATTAGTGTTTAAAGAGTAAAAGGGAAATACATAGAAAAAGTATTCCTTTCATAATTAAAAACTGCTGGTATCAAAAGTATCTGGAGATGGAGGAAAGAGAATTTTCCCATAACTTCCTAGTTGGTGTTTACCTGCAATCCATCTTCCCAAGGTCCTTTCTTTTCTGTTCCAGTTAATCACTAGATTATACAAGATGTTTTGATCTTTTAGTATAAGCCCAGATAACCACAAATAAGGCTGATGTATTGCTGTACAAGAGATGTGATGAGATTTTTACTAGTGGACACGCATAAAACCAACTATGGTATAAAGTGAGTTTCCCAGAAACGGGCAGACAACTTAATGCAATAAATATATTCCATACAAAGACCTAAAACAGCGAACTGAGTCATTCTCTGAACACTTAAAAACATTCTGGTTTCATATGTATCTGAGTGCTAAGAAATTGATTTTTATTTACCAGGATGGCAAACAATGCTCCTTCAGTGTATTCGCCAACTGGTGTTTATTACTTTAGGTGAGGAGATGGACAGGAAGGAGAGAGGTGATCACTCTGGCAGAAATGTCAAAAATTACCACATGGATGTAAAACTTACAAGGCCAGGTACAGAGGCCAGATGAGGCAGAGTGTTCAGAAGTAAGTTACCTTTAATCCCACTTCTACAGGATAATAAATGATCATATCAAATTCTAGCATCCCACTGTTATTCATCTTAGATTGACTTACCTAAGCTGATGCTCTCTCAGGTTGGACAAGGCTTCCATTCCATGTAAATAGGAATACACTATTTCCAGATCCTGTTTGAAAAAAAGACAGGAATTATTAGACTTATCAGGAAAAGAGGCTTCTAAAATAAGTCATTATATTTACAGACCAAATTAAAGATAGCTTTTTTCAAATACAAGTTTTTTAGACATCAAAAATCACATTTATATTAAGAGAAATCCTGGGCCTACACAATGTCATCCATCACAGCTGCCTTTGGGACACATACAAAGGCCATAAAAATATAAATGACACTGGCTCGAAGTTATGAAAATAAATTCCTCATAAGTTGTTACCAATTATTTTCTGGCTTTAACAGTAAAATATCAAAGGTAAGGTTTTAATAGGAAAGTATAAGTATTTGCCAATTCAGTCATTATTTTCTTAATTAATGCATGTTACTTCATGCCTACACTTAAAGATGAGCATGAATCCAATTTTTCTTTCCAATTCTTACCAAGTGACATTTCTTACATACAGAAATATTTAAATTTAAATATTCTTTTTAAAAAAGAGACACATGCCTTGTTTTTCCAGATCATGTTACAATACATAGAAAAAAGAGTCCTAGTAATTCATGAAAGTTTAAAACAGGTAAAGATTCAAAATCCTGTTTATATTGATTTACATGACAAGCCAGCAAGGAACCATCATTTTTTTAAATTGCGGTACAGTTGATGTATAATATTATGTAAGTCTTAGGTGTACATGAGTTAGTATTTTAAGACTCCAATGAATAGCAGCTTCTGATCTCAAGAACATGAATAGATATTTACTCCTCCTCCAAATCTTGGCCAAAATCTAAAACAAACATATTTTTAAATATCTGTAAAATTTTCCTCTTCCTTTTTAAAACAAAAGCCCTATTGAGATATTCACACTTTTTTTCTGGTGGGAGACCACAGGACCAGGTAGGGGGTGCAAAACCTCCACCCCCACCCCACACTGAGGCTACACCTCCTTCTAAAGACTCGCTGTAAGCAGGCCCAGAGGTTCTCAGATATGTTAGAACCCAAGATTTATCGCTTGTGAATAATTCCATGGTTTGTCTTTGTCAAACACCACCATAATTCTGGCATTTTACCACCCAAAAAGCAACCCGATAACCATTAGTACTCTCTCCCCATCCTCCCTTTCCCTAGCTCCTGGCAAGTATTAATCTGTTTTGTGCCTACGGAATTGCCTATTCTGGACATTTCGTGTAAATGGAATCTCACAATGGAATACACGCTCTTTTGTGACTGGCTTCTTTCTCTTGGCCTAATACCTTCAGGGTTCATCTACGCTGCAGCAGGTAATGATACTTTCCTTTGTATTGCAAAATAATATTCCACGGTAGACAGATGCCACATTTTGTTTATCCATCCATCAGCTGATGGACATTTGGGCTTTCCCTGCTTTATGACTGGTATGAATATGCTGTTATCAACTCTCATGCATACATTTCTGCTTGCACACCTGTCTTTAGTTCTCATGGGAATGTATATACCTGGAGCAGAACTGCTCATTCATAAGATAACGCTTGTCTTTAGCTTGTTTACCTAAGTGGCTACATCACTTACAATCCTATCAGCAGGGTCTGAGGCCTCTAATTTCCCCACATACATCCTTGCCAACACTAATGTCTGTCTTTTCTATTTCAGCCTTCCAAGGTGTGTTTGAAGGTGTTGCTCTGTATTTCCCTAATGACAATTTTTCATGTGCTTACTGGCCATTTACACGTCTTTGGGTAAATATCTATTCAATTCTTTGTTCACTTTTTAATTGGGCTATTTGTCTTCATCACTGCATGTTAAGGATTCTTTATGTATTCTGGATAGAAGGCCCTTTCCAGATACATTATTGGGTAACATTCTCTCCCTTTCAGTGGGCTGTCATTTCACTATCTTGGATAGTAACCTTTGAAGCACAGGGTTTTTAATTCTGATAAAGTTCAACTTACCTACTCTTTTGTTGTGTATGTTTTTATAGTCATATTTAAGAAACAGTTATCTGATCCAAGGTCACAAAGATTTATTAAGATATTTGCTTCTATAAAGAGTTTCTTCTTCTACAGTCGTAGCTCTTATGTTTAAGTCTATACTCCATTTTTAATTATTTTAATTATTTTAGTTATTTTACATATACAGTAAGGTAAGCATTCAACTTCATTCTTTTACATGTAGATATCCAGTTATCCTATCATCCTCTGTTGAAACACACTATTTTCCCCCAGTGAACTGTATCGCTACCCTTGCTAAAGATCAAAGGATCACAAGTGTCAGTATTTATGTCTGTACTCTGAGATCTATTCCATTGGTCTACAAGTCCGTCCTCATGCCAGAACCACATAAGGTCTCATTTATGCAGCTTTGGAGCAAGTGTGAAATCAGAAATTGTCAATGTTTCAACCTTATTCTAGTTTCTTGGGTACATGTGAATTTTAGAATCAGCTTGTAAATCTTTGCAGAAAAGCCAGCTTTAAAAAGGATTGCAACGGAACTAAACATCAATTCAGGTAATGTTGCTCCTGTAACAATATTAAGTCTCCTAATCCATGACATGGGATGTTTTTCCCTTTACTTAGGTCTTCCTTAATTTCTTTCAACAATGTTCTGTACTTTTCATTGCACAAATCTTGTACTACGTCGGTTAAATTTAATCCTCTGTCTCGGGTAAGAAAAAATTTTTGTAACCTTAAGGGTACCTTTGAGAACAATTCAAACTATGCGTGCAATTAGATTTCATATATTAAGGGCACAGATAACGGATAATGATTGAAAGAATAAACTAGGCAAGGAAATTAAAACCTTTCTAAGAGGATTCCAAGAAGATTTTAGAACAATATTATGATGTGCTGAGGGTGGGGGTGGAGGGAAGACCTCATTTATGATTCTCAATTGCCCCAATTTAAAACTTACCAATACAGAAATTTAAAGTAGCACCTTCTGATGTTAAACTTTCAGATAAGGTGATGGACTTTCATTTTATTCATCTGTAGCTTTATTTACCACAAACCTTATGAAAGCTATTTATAGACTGAAATCTACATGTAGATCTAAAAATTCAATACAAATAAGAAAGCTAAAACAAAACCATCCCCACTCTCCAGTCCTAAACCCCTTCCTACCCCAGTCATAATATTTTTTGTGCAGGTAGGAAAAGCCAATACAAATGTCTCAAATAATGAGTTTTCTTTAATCCTCATAATGGAAAGTCCTTCTGAATAATGCTAAGATTCACATTCTATTTTATGTATTATAAATGTGTGTGCTGCTGCAGTCCTTAAATAGTAACAGAGAAACTACCCTCCCATTTCTGAAGAGTTTATAATCTGAGTCTAACACGAATGTCTGACATTTTTTTCACTGAAATATTGATCAGCCTGTTATAAGCTGCCCAAGGCCCACAGTACTTCTAACAGGCAAGACTATTTACGTTCATTAACCCTAATCAGGCACATACATTTACACTGAAAAAGTCTATTTAGCAAAGGAGTAGAAAGAAATAGGATTTTTCAAAAGTGCAGATCTCTGGGTCAGGAAGATCCCCTGGAGAAAGGAACGGCTACCCACTCCAGTATTCTTGCCTGAAGAATTCCATGGACAGAGGAGTCTGGTGGGCTACAGATCATGGAGTCGCAAAGGGTCAGATGACGTCCAGGGTTTCCTCTATTACTCTTAGAGTGAGTCTAAGAAAAGAAACTTGTGTCACATGGTCTGTGCCTCAAGGAGCTTGGAAACTCCAGGACAGACACCATGTTTCCACACGAAGCTGTCACAGGGAAGGCCGTTTCATCTAGCTGGAATTAGATGACTTTACAGAGAGTCCACCTCAACCTTAGATCTCTTCTCTGTAACTAACAGAGTCAGTGTAACACTCTGACGTCTGCAAGCAACAAGTAAGTTGATGTAATGTTTCGCTTGTGACCAGAACAGGTTTGGGTGAGTCGGAAAGCTTAGGAAAAGGCATCAGGAAATCTCTGGTCTCAGACCCCCAGGGATGAAAGACAATGAGCAGAGAGGAGCCACAGAGATTCAGACTAAGAAAGGGGAAAGCTGCTGGTAGCCAGGCTTCCAGCAACACAGAGCCCAAGAGCCAAAGACTAGGTTTACTGGAGATGAGGGATTGCAGAGGACTTAAAGACACTGAAAGGCAAAAAGGAAGACAGGTTTTCTTCTCCTCTCCTAGGAGCAAGGTGGGCTGGGTGGTATTTTGAAATAGGCAATGTGGTCTTTTCTTTCTTATCAATTCCTTCTACCCTTTCCCCAGGTGTCCAGTGACCTGAATCACCCCCACCTTCAGTCTAGGTCCCCCAGGCTGGTCTACAGGCTATCGAGAGAAGACCTGAAGCAAATGTGAGTGATCAGAGGGGTCCTGTATCTTCCCAGGGGAACTATCGGTCGACATCTACATTTCCACAGTCCAAATAAATCTGCAGGTGGTCGGAGGTTTCAGAAATGAAATACACTGGGGCGTGAGGGACAAGACCCAGGGATCCAGGCTCTGCCGGGAGCCCCCTCACTCCTCAGCACCTTCCCCTCACAGTTCCCCCACTTTTCACGCAGAGGTTTCAACCCTCATCACCCCTTCAGGGCTGGCCTTTGCCAAAATCACCTATGAGCTGGTACACGGAACTGCCTTCACCCAGCAAGGAAACAAACAGGCATAAGGGCAGGTGCTGAGGAGACTTACTGCTCAAACCAATCAGAGACCTGCCACATGGATGGCATCTCAGAGCAAACTCCCTCGTAAGAGGAACAAGGAAACACAGGCCCTTCCAGGACTTACATTCGTGGATGCTTTTTTTTCCCGTTTCTACACAAAGAAACATTCAGAGTGAAGTTTTCAACAAACTTGACTATAGGCAAAAAATTCTGGAGCCTTACATCACCTGAAATACTCCAACTGTCATTTGTCAAGAAACCATGATTTGCAAACAACCTTCTAACCTCCCGTTACACTTCCCATGACAAAATCCACATAACCACTGCTATTTTAAAAGGCCCTCAAAAATATAAGTGATCCTCCCCCCACAAAATTCTCTAGTCTTAGACACAAACAGGAACATGTTGCTTTAACCAGGAAGCAGCATTTTTCCAACAATAGATCTTTTCGAGGAAGGACATCCTTTTTTTCAAAAATAGATGTTATTTGAAAGCAACGAAAAGTCATAAAACTGCTATAGCCCTGTAGACAAGAACACTGATGGACCCACAGGAATGCAGTATTCCATGAAAAAGACTTTTTTTAGCCCCAAACATAAACCATGTATCAAACCCAAAAGTATTCTCTAAGTCAGAGGTACTCAACCTTCTGGTCAGTAGGGTCGAGTTTCATGGAAGACAATTTTTCCCTGGCAGAGGGTGGGGGGTGAGGGATGGTTCAGGAAGTAATGAGAGACATGAAGAAGAGCAGATGAAGCTTTGTTTGCTCAGACACAGCTCACCTCCTGCTGTGCAGCCTGTTCTTAAAATCTGACCCCGGGGTTGGGGATCCCTGCTGTAGGTCACTGAGGAGAATGACTGCTCACAACCTAAGGAATCCTCTTGCTCAGAGTCTGTAAACACAACCCAGGGCCAACGTGAAGAAGTCAGGAAAGCTTTCCACATCCTGGGCGCCTTCTCTGGTACCTCTTAAGAGCCTCGCTCGGGAGGGAATCAGCCTCAGAGCAAACTTAAGATTCACCAGAACTAGGTTTTAATTCCCCTTGTTTACCAGCATGAGGACTGGCTAAGCACTAAGGGTGTATTTTAACATGACCTTTGAAGAGCTGAGAGAGGAGACCATCCCTCACCTTTCCTGTCCTCCTCCTTCAGAGATGCTCTGCAAATGGAAGCCTCCTCCACAGATGCTCTGCAAATGGAGTGGGCGGGAGGGGGAGGAGGTTTGCTACACTCTGAGAAACAATATATCCTTCTCCTTTAAAGTGAGTTCTTATTTCATATATGAAGCTACATATTTGAACCAGAATCACAAGTAAGGTACAACCTTCCAGTTAGTTACAAGATCAATTTAAGAGGTAAGGTTGATTCCTTTAAAAATACTGCATCTCAATCATCACAGGAACTAAGGCCAAGACCACGCTAGAGGTCCAGGCCCACATGGTGAACCGCCGTGCCAGCCTCTCAGGACCAGAGACTGCAGTGCTGACCCACCGCTCTCTGTTGCCAAGACAACGAGGTACTGCATCTTTCCAGCCTTAGACCACTAGCAAGGAATTACAGTTCTGTCCTGCACAACAATGACAAGGAGGTTAAAAGCCAAACTATCCAAGGCTCAAGCTCCCGGCCACAGCCAGGAGGTGGATGACCGAAGTTGGGGGGACATCTGCTGGCTTTGCTGTGTCTACCCACACCAGGGTAAGCTTAAAAGTGTTACCTAGCAGAAGCCGTGGTTCTCTAACTAAAACATTTAAAAACCACCCTTGGAAGGTAATGAAAAGAACATGTGCTCTGGTGTCCTCCTCCCCAATGCTGCAAAGGCCTGCAACCCTGGATGTGTTACTGAGATACTATTTGCATACCAGCATAAAGGTCATCTGGAGGAAGGTATGACAACCCACTCCAGTATCCTTGCCTAGAGAATCCCATGGACAGAGAAGCCTAGCAGGCTACAGTCCATGGGGTCGCAAAGAGTTGGACAGGACTGAAGTGACTGGGCACACGTGCATGCACGACTCTTCTTCTTGACTGGGTCATATGACTAAAAGACATAGAGCCTCATAATGACACATGGCACATACAGACCCTCGGGAAGCAGGGCAGCTGATTTCATGACCTGTGAGATTTGCAGAAAGGCAGGCACACAGTAACATCAATAATTACAAACTTTTAAATACTACCAAAACTTATATACTTTAGAATTTGTATATATCAATGCATCCTTTTCATATGTTTATCTGGCCAAAAAATAAGTCAAATTAATTATTTATAAAACATGCAAAAGGCCCCTGGATGACCATCTGTATTAATCCAGCTTTTATACCACGGATGGTATAAAGGGAGCCCACCAGCCTCAGAGCACAGACCTGCCTGCGCTTTTCGAGCCTGTCACCACCTGCTCCCAAAGCCCCCCAGGCTGGCTTCCCAATAAAGCCCCCACCAATAGTCTTTGCACCGCTCCCATACAGATAGCTGGCGGGGGGGGGCCCAGCCTAACACAGAGTCCCTCGAACACACTGGCCCTCCTCACCCCTGGGCAAGTGTCCTACAACTCTACCCACCGGCAGCAGGGACTGCTTCGTGAGCCACCCACATGGGCCCCCACGTGAGATCTGTGCAGCCACCTTATATTCCATCTCCTCCGACAGAGAAGAAACACCTCAAAGTCACTGTTTTACATGTTTTTCTAATCTCTGCATCTAGCAACAGGCTGTGCCGCAAAGAGGGAACAGGGCCACACTCCTGCAGAGCCGATGGTATCCATGACCTGCACACATGGTGAGCTCGACCCCGGGGAGTAACTGGGACAGAGGGCAGGGGAAAAGCTGTTCTCAGCCCCTGTACCCAGACAGGCTGAGGCAATTCTGCATGTGGCCACCAGGGGGCAGAGAGGACTAGCAGTTCTTCAAGGCCTTACACACCTAAGTAGGAGATGGATCTTCACATCATCCCTTAGGGTTGTGCAGAGACCACGACCATCCTTTCTCCTCTGTCCCTAAAGAAAGGGCATGGGGGATGGGAGACAGGCCCACCAGCACTCTTGATAAAATCATTTCATTTCTATCATCCCCAGGAGGAAAAAGTCATATTTTAAACCTGTCCTCGACCCCAACCCCTCACAACTTGGTAAAGTACCAGAGCCTTTAAAACAAAAATATTCCATACTGTGATAACTGCTGTCATCACATACTTCAGGGAAATGTTACGGAAAAATCCATGGTGGACTGTTATGATTTTGAGTAAAACTTTTTTTTTTGACTGTGTTATAATCAGTTTTTTGGACTTCCCTGGTGGCTCAGACAGTAAAGCATCTGCCTACAATGCGGGAGACCGGGTTCAATCCCTGGGTCAGGAAGATCCCCTGGAGAAGGAAATGGCAACCCGCTCCAGTACTCTTGCCTGGAAAATCCCATGGACGGAGGATCCTGGTAGGCTACAGTTCATGGGGTCGCAAAGAGTCGGACACATCTGAGTGACTTCACTTTCACTTAATCAGTTTATTAACTGTGTACAGTATTGTAAAATACTTGTAAAATATCAATAGGAGAAACTGTGAGGGGATATATGAGAACTCTTTGTACTAGCCTCTCAACTTTTCTGTAAACCTAAAACTGTTCTAAAAATAAAGTACCTTTAATTAATTTTTATTGGCGTATAGTTGATTTATAAGGTTGTGTTAGTTTCTGCTATATGGCAAAGTGATTCAGTAAACTTTGCTCTTAAACAAAGTTTAACTTTGTTCTTAAACAGCAATTTCAACCTAAATCTTATGAAGGCTGTTTCTGAGTTTACTATAACTTACACCCAAAAGGAAGACCATGCCCCAGAGCTGCGATTTCATTCAAATTCACAAGTCAAAATGCAGGAAAATCTGTGATTATATTCCAGTCATCTACAACTCGGTTTTGAGGCATTTCTTCAGCCCTGGACTCTTGAGCAACTGCATCTTTTTAAGACAGGCGGATAAGGAATTCTAGAAGTAAAAGATACTGATTTAAGTTATTGCGTTTGTCCAAAACTACCTCAAGGGTTCTTTAGAGCTTTTAAAAAAATAAGAGTTTTTGAATAGTTCCTAAACTTCACACAGAAGTAATTCTAAGGTAATTACCTTTTGAATTAACCATGAAAATTACAAAAGAGACCTCAGAGTTAGGCCGAGCACACCCTTGCCCCATGCTTCCTTTGCTTCCAGGTGGCAGGGAGCCCAAAGTGTCACATTTCAGGGGAGATGAGCTGAAGAAGGCAGAAAAGTACTTCCTAAATTCTAAGAAGCAGTGGAAGTACCACATCATCCTCAAAGTTTCTCTCTTATTGAAGAACACTTAAAGAGTTAAATGATTCAGCAACAACCGCCATCCCGAGGTAGTTTCTATGCTCCTAAATGAGCAGAGTTATGTTTAGCAACTTAGACACCCATCGCACGCTGCGTCCATTGCCCTGTCCCAGGGGAAAACAGCCATGGAAGCAAGTACTGTTTTTGAGGATTAAAATTTCTCACTGTGTGTGTGTTTGTCACTCAGTCGTGTCCAATTCTTTGTGATGACACAGACTGTAGCTCACCAGGCTCCTCTGGCCTTGGGATTCTCCAGGCAAGAATACCAGAGTGGGTTGCCATTCCCTTCTCCAGGGAATCTTCCAAACCCAGGGATCAAACCCAGGTCTCCTGAATTGCAGGTGGATTCTTTACCATCTGAGCCACCAGGAAAGCCCAAAATTCCTCATTAGAAAAATCAACAATGGTAACTAAAAACTCATCCTGGGGACAGATAAGAAAAATATCAAGTGGCTAAATCACAGAGTCAGTATGAGCTTCAGAGCTGATCTTTCCCCTTCAGAACAATGCCCATGACCAAGCCGACAGCTCCCCGGAATTCACATCTCTCAGGCAGCGAGAACAAACATCAAAACAGATCTTTTGAAATAACTCTCTTATTTTAATCTCTCAGACTGCAAAATACGTAGTCAAATGTTAACTGCCCATGTATATAGATTAACACTCTAGAAAATGATTTGCCACGAACTGAATGCCAGCCTGGCTTTTGTTCTCTGTGAATAAGTGAGCAGGTAGTGAATGAGCACATTTTAAGTTAACATTTAAAATGTTGATTAAGTACAACTGAAAAGGTAAATCAGCTGTACACACACATGCACACAATGTCCCCAACTCATATAAAATGATTCCTGAACCATCTTCCATTTCTTTTTTTTTTTTAAAGGAGCTATACATGCCCCCTGTGCCCAGTCCTCCTCTAAGGACACAGTTAAAACCTTGGGCCCGGGGTGGCACTCTTTCCCAGGGATGGTGTGGCTCCGATTAAGCCCTGCAGAAAACGAGCTGGTGTGGGGTGGGAG
>NW_011494632.1:2990109-2995328 GCF_000754665.1 Bison bison bison | reverse complement strand
AGAACCACCCTCAGGACGCCTCCAGGTCCAAAGACAACCTAACTGCAGACGACCGGGCCCAGGTCAGCATCCCCACAGCTGTGGGTTCACACAGTCCTGGGAAAACAAAAGCCAAGCGGAACAGGTCACCGAGGACGCACAGGCTCTCCGCAGAAAGGAAGCGCTTCCGGATGAAAGCAGGTTTTAAATATAGAAACCTCATTGCTGCCATTTTTCTAGGACAAAAGACAAAAATAATTGGACATCTGTTTTTCCCATCTTGAATATTTTACCAAGGAGTCAACCACCAGGAGTATTACTTAGTCTCAAACTTCTCTGTTTCTCAGGAGGACAGGAGAAGCACACAGAAATATTCTGCAGACACGGTTAAGCTTTCCAACTCTGTTTGTCAGAAACGAACTAAATGCTAAAGACATTTTAGGTACCGTTCAAAATTGATCTCTTTCAGATCTGTCCATAGAGATGAAGTGGCTGGGCGAGGGGAAGTTTAACCATCCCATCAGATAAACACTAGGGGCGGGGGCGGGGTGGGGGCACAGTTAACAAAAAAGGAAGTGCATTACTAGACTGCAGAGAAGACGTAAGGACCAGTAAACATACATATAAAATACTACTAATGGAGTGCTCCTTTAGAAAGAACCACAGCTGTAATTTCTGAAGCATCCTGCCTCTTGATGATGTTTCAAACTCTCCTTGGACACTAACATCTAACATCTTTATCTTACATCTGTCCTACCTCCCACAACTGTACAGGGGGTACCACCCACCCCTGACAGCCTAAATCTGCGGATGTGTCCACTTGATCTATATGATGGACTCCATCACGTTCATAATTATGCAGCATAAATCAAGAGACCTTTGGCCGTCACAACAGCAACGCGCGCTCGCTCGCTCTTACACATACACACACACACACACACACACACACACACACACACACACACAGGGAGCCCTTTGGGCATCATTACCAAGATGCTCCAGAAACCAGAAGGAAGCAAAGAGCCCTTGGTGAATTTAGTTACCACAGAGGAGCCATTACAGCCAAAAGGGGAATGAGAAGGAAGGCAAAAGGGGCCCTTGCCCCCACATTTCCTAAACTACGTTCATAACCCAGAATGGCTGGCACTGAGATCAAAGCAACAAAGGGGAGATGGGTTTGCTGACCAGCTACTTCATCCCAGAACTAGAACATCCCCGTAGAAAGAAGGAAATGGAGGCTGTGAAATTTCCTTTTCCAGGTAAAGGACAAATTTCAAAGAGGCCCAGTGAAGGGGTTCCAAACATAGGTCCATAGCAAAGTTTTCACCAGCATTTGGCAAAGTGAAAGAACAAAGATGCTGCGTGAGATTCTTGATGAGCTGAAAGTACTTAACTTACAGAGCTCACTGGTCCAGTGGTTAAAAACGCACCCTGCAATGCAGGGGATGCAGATGTGATCCCTGGCCGGGGAACTAAGATTCCACATGCCATGGAGCAACCAAGCCCACATGCCACAACCAGAGTCCGCGTGTCACAAGGAAAAGAGCCTGCATGACGCCACAAGGATCCTGTGTGCCCCAACTAAGACCTGACCGACACAGCCGAATAAATAAATACAACTTTAAAAAAATAAAGAGCTTGACTTTTGGGGAAGATCATACCATTTTTTTTTGCGTTTATAATGTCATCCTTTGAAATCACATTGATACGAGATGATATAACTCATTGCTTTGTCTAGTATCACTAGTACAAGAAATGTTCTATAATCACCCACATGATGTTGGCACCTCAATTTCTGAGTGGTGGTCAGGAAGATCAAGGGTCTGATTCATGAAATCCAAGAACCTGCGGCACCCACCTAAGAGCCTGCTAAATGTGGGGATGAGAAGTGACCACAAAGTCCCCGAATTATTCACTTCTTCCAAATCTCATTCTCAAAACTTTCCAGAGAAAAAGCACTCTAGGCATTTTGACCCTCCCCCAAAGAGACCCTCCCTCCAATACATTTTTATTAAAGAAACCTCTAACATTATAATCTTCTGGTGGAATACTGGGCCTTCAAACAGAATGGAAAATTTGCATAAAACATGGCAAGATGCTCTGGGCAGGGCAGGGGGTTGTGGCGAGCCTGCGGGCACCTCTCCCCTGGCTTGGCTGAGTGACTGGTCTGAGCCCGCTGCCCAGCCCCAGCCTGGCTCTGCGCCCTCAGCAGCCACTCAGCCTCTCTGGTTGTTTGCTCACCTGCAAGGTGGAGATGGTGACAGTACCTGAATGAAGATTTTCGCAAGGCGCTGAGGGCAGCACCCTGCATAGAACAGTCACCTTTCTGAGCACCGGCTACTATTTTTATTACTCAGTTTTGAAGGGCAATGATGGAAATCTTAAGACAGTCCGGTGCCACAGGGTGGAGGAGACAAGCTGCAGAGACCTCTGAGGGATGTGCTTGGAACAGCACTGGAGTTTTTCATTTTTGTTTCCTCCGGGAATTTCTCGTTTCAGAGCGAAACACAATGCTGCAAGTTCAATGATACAGAGCTTAAGAAGCAGCAAATGACTGGACTTGAAAATAAAGAATCCTAAACACAACTTGTTTTTCCTAACACCAATGATGACTTCTATTTAGTTCCAGGTTTCAACAGAGACTAGGGGGAGAGACGATCCTAAAATCTGGTTTGTTTAGATGTTACCCCTCCCCGGCTCACAGACAAGCCAAGGCATGGAAGACCCGCTCTGCACAGCCCCGCATGGGTGCCGACCTGGAGATGCGAAGACGGTACCATACAGCCTTGGTCCTCAAAGACACACTCGTCCATACAGAACAGATGACTGCTGAGGACCTAGTGCACAGCACAGGGAGCTCTAGTCCACATCCTGTGATAAACCATCACAGAAAAGAACAGGAAAAAGAATGGATACATGTACACGTATAAACAAATCACGGTGCCATATGCCCAAAACTCACACAACACTGTAAACCAACTATACCCTAATAAAAACTTTAGGAAAAAAAAAACAGGATAATCAACAAAGAATTGTTGTTGTTAAGTCGCTAAGTTGTGTCAGACTCCTTACGACCACAGCCTGCAGCACGCCAGGCTCCTCCTTCCTCCACTATCTCCCAGAGTTTGCTCAAATTTATGTCCATTGAGTTGGTAATGCCATCCAACCATTTCATCCTTTGCCACTCTCTTCTCCTTCTCCAACAAAGTTAGAAATTAAAAAAAAAAAGTCACTCCGTCTATAAAAGCAGATAAAACTCCCTCACAGACAACTACAATGTGAGACAGAAATTCACTTAAAAGTCACGAGCATCAGAAAACGAGCTTTCTAACTCCCAGCTTCAACAAATGCTCTCTGCCAACCCACCATCACTGCCAGCTGTTCATCAGAAGGTTTATCTGAGGACTTCCCTGATGGTCCAGTGGTTGGGGTTCTATCCCTGGTCCAGGAAGATCCCACATGTAACTAGAGTAGTCCCCACTCTCTCCAATTAGAGAAAGCCCACGTTCAGCAATGAGGATCCAGCTCAGCAAAAAATAAATAACTTAAAAAAATAGTAATAATAAAGTTTATCTGAATCACATCACACACGTGCTCGTGGGGGCCCGGAACCCTCACACATGTACGATGTGAGCTAAGGACACCAGAAATCCTAAGTATCTGTAACCTCACTCTTCACAACTTGCCATCAGGTACCCACCACGCACAGGAAAATGTGATTAGACTCTATATTTAGCTTCAAGTCCTTTTACTACCAAAAAGAGCAGTTCATTCCCAAAGCACATTTTTATTGAGTTATTTAAATTTACTACACTTCAATAAGTAAAATATACAGCAATGCCCTGTGACAAAAAGTCAAATAAATTCGCATGCCTCTGAGGATGAACCCCAACAGAGCAGAACCACTGGCCATGCTGAACTCTGGGGCCTGGCCTCTCACTGCCCTGCATCCCACCTGCTATCAGAGCTGAGCGCCAGTGATACAATGAATTAGGGTCACAGTCAGACAGAGGAGATGGGCAGGTTGGGGCATAACCACTCCCTCTCTGGGCACAGGCCTCACACCACCATCCACGGTCACTTCCAGCAGCTGACCAACCACAGAAGCTGCAAGTGCCTGAAGAGTATCTGTACGGCCAACAGGCACATGAAAAGATTCCCAGCGTTGCTAATTACTAGAGAAATGCAAGTCAAAACCACAATAAAGTATCACCTCACACCAGTAGAACAGCCATCATCAAAAAGTGTTTAAATAACAGTAAATTTTTTTCTCAGCCTAAGATGCTTGTCTCCAGGATACAGAATTCTGACAGATGGTCTCTTAATACTTTGAAATTATTCCTGTCTTTGACTTCCATTATTAGAGTTAAGTAGTCTTGTGTCATTCTAACCATCATTTCTTTGCAAGTAATTTGTCTTTTTCACTGATTTCTTTTAAACTATTTACTTCGGAGATGCAACTCAAAAACTACAATAAGGTACCACCTCACACCAGTCAGAATGGCTGCCACTAAAAAGTCTACAAATAACAAATGCTGGAGAGGGTGTGGAAAAAAAAGAAACCCTCCTACACTGTCAGTGGGAACGTAAATTGGTGATGCTCCTGTGGAAAACGGTATGGAGGTTTCTTTAAAAACTAAAAACAGAGCTACCATATGATCCAGCAATCCCATTCCTGGGCAGATATCCAGAAAACAACATCACTGGAAAAGACACATGTACAACAGTGTTCATTGCTTCACTATTTACAACAGCCAGGACATAGAAGAAACCTAAATGTCCATCCACATGCGTGCTAAATCGCTTAGCATGCATGCGTGCTAAATCGCTTCAGTCATGTCTGACTCTATGTGACCCTATGGACTGTAGCCCACCAGGCTCCTCTGTCCACAGCGATTCTCCAGGCAAGAATACTGGAATGAGTTGCCATGCCCTCCTCCCCAGAGGATCTTCCTGACTCAGGTATCAAACCCACGTCTCTTTTGTTTCCTACACTGGCAGGCAGGTTCTTTACCACTAGGGCCAACTGGGTAACCCATCCATCCACAGAGGAATGGATAAAGATGTGGCACATACATGCAATGGAATATTACTCAGCCATATAAAAGAATGAAATAATGCTATCTGCAGCAACACGGATATACCTGGAGACTGTCACACAGTGAAGTCAGACAGACACAAACAGATACCATATGATCTCACTTACATGTGGAATCTAAAACACGACACAAATGAACCTA
>NW_011494632.1:2979843-2990009 GCF_000754665.1 Bison bison bison | reverse complement strand
TGGGGGAGGGATGGAGTGGAAGTTTGGGATTAGCAGATGCAAACTATTATAAATAGAATGGATAAACAACAAGGTCCTAATGAACAGCACAGGGAACTATGTTCAATATCTTTTAATAAACCATAAAGGAAAAGAATATGACAAAGAATGTACACATGTGGATAACTGAATCATTTTGCTCTACGGTAGAAATTAACTCAGCATTGTAAATCAACCACACATCAATAATTTTTTTTAAGACTATCTAAAAACACATTCTTTTTGCATATTATCACTAGCAGTTTTTCTGAATACCCAACACCCAGAACTAAGCCTAGTGAACAAGTTGGTTCTTTGTTCCAACAGGGACAAAAATAAAATACAATGATATGAAGTAAAGAGATAACCTAAGACGTTCACAAGAAACAGTCTAAAAATATTCTGACCAATAGCACCAGGTTTTCATACAAACTGTATCACTTGGAAATATGACAAACGCTAGGGATGACATTTAAGTGCATTAATCTCTGCCTTACTTTAAATTTCACTTCATGATAGCAAAGCCTCATTTTTAGTAGAAAAAGTTAATAAATCAAAATCAAACATGAGATAATTATGGAATTCAATCTACTACATTAGACTACTTGTCCAATGTGTCATTTAAGCCTCCTGAACTCTAAAATATATGGTGGATAAAGACTATCTGTTACATTTCTTATTCTTCTGGGCCCAAAGCACAGTTTTATTCCTGAAGGTAATTATTAGAGGTTATTGAAGTGGCCCAAGTGTAACCTTTGAAATCCCTTGCTTCATCACGCAGGTGAGATTCTACCAGTTACATACATAGGCCTCACCCAAGGGGGCCAATTACCTTCTGAGTAGAATATTCAGTGCAAAAATCTGAAACACAGAAAACAGTCTGGTATAGCAGTAAAGTCCTGCTCACACCCCCAAACATTCATGTTGATCCTACCTCCAGTATGAGTGACCTGAGTGAAAATTAAATGTTTACAAATTTTAAAAGACCAGGAAAAGAAAAAAGGGATGAGTACTATTTCTTCTGTACCATCTTTTGTTAGTCTTTTCTGAAGAGTAAGCCATCCAAGCACACATACAGAATCACACACACAACAACCACACCCCCAGGTTTTTCAGCTCTCAACACTGCACTCTCCCCATCACTTTCAATTCTCTTCTTAGAAACACAGGAGCTTCTGGCCGACCATCCTTCACTTGATCTTCAAAGTCCTCACAGCAAAGCTCTGTCTCTGCCAGGGTTCTGGAGTGACAGGTATATCCCTTTTCTCTACTATCTGTTTATTAAACAACCTTTTGGAATCTGATCTTTGCCCTTAAGTCTGCAGAAATTCCCTTCTCTGAGATCACCAACAATCACTTTTCAAAAAAGTAGCATTGCCTGTTCCCCCGTGCCAAGCACTGTTCTAGATGCTAGGGGTATCCTCACATACAAACCACACAAAACTCCTGACCTGTTGATAGGCCGGTCCAGTGGGAGGGAAGAGACTGACTAAGCAGTAAGAAGGCAAGACAGCAAAGGGAGGAGAGTACAGAACGGCAGGGAAGAGGCGGCACTGCCCACCCTTCCCCCGGGTCTCCGGGCCCCTCAAGGGGGCGTGAAGGCTGCACAAGTCTCCCTAAGGTCAGTACTGGGCTGGGCTCCTCTTTATAAGGCTCCTTTCACTTAGAAACTGTGCCCACTCTCAGCCCATCTTTACAAGTAACTCCTCAACCTTGACTGTCCTTATAAAGGACCAGTTACCCCCGATCAGTTACTGGAGCATCACTTCAAATGGCAGCTGAAATGCACACTAAATCCTCCCCCATCACCAGGACTAGCTAGTCTTCTGATTCCTCTTCTGTCGAAGTTCAAGTTCTGCCCAGCCCTTCCAACAAAAACCCAGTAAGTTATCTTTCAAATGTAGTCACTACTTGAAGCAGCTCTTCTCTTTTTTCACACATTTAGTTTTTTGCAATCCTGTTAAGCTTCCCATCATTCTTTTTCCATTCTATTTCCAGTGACATGGGCAGTTTCCAGGCTCTCTCCCCTATTATGCATCACACAAACAAAATAAGGGGCCTGTACAGCTTTACAGGCTGTTGTCACTTCCATTAGGGGAACACTTCGGTCCATCACTGATCTCCATCTCATCACACAAGCGGTTGGTGCACCTGAGGCCCCACCTCAGCCTCCTCCCACTTCCTGTGCCCCAGCCTCCACTGGAGGCTCTTCTGCCTTCCAGCCTCCTACCCTGCCCAACCTGATGGGCACCTCAACGCATATCCTCCGAGATGCCCATTCATACCACACTGCTGTGGCCTGACCTTCCTCATCTTTTAAGCATCAGCCATAAGCAACTGACTATATGTTTGTTTGTACCGCTGGCATTTTTCAACATACATATGAAATATCTCTGGGAACAAGGCAATATGGGCAATACTAGGTAAGACCATATGCTACCAGGAGGAACTCTACCTTGTGCCTCTTTCTACTTGCCATCAACACTCAGAAATGTCTAGAAATGGTGGAATCCAGAACCTGAGCAGATGAAAGCTCTGTGGCCAGAAGCCACACCAGCTTCTGTAGTCTGGCTGGTCCTGAGGCTCGGATCACTTCACCAAGTGATGCACTGAGATCCTGATGCAGAATAAAGATGCACATACGAGTCTGGTCACTATTACATGCAGAACACGAGGAGCTTTCCTCCCAGGATGTGCACCCTTCACCTGCCACCCCCCGCCCCACCACACTCCCCACATGTCTCCTACCAGAGCTGCTAAGGGCTCCAGTTTAAGCCTCTGCTCTTTCCTTACCTCCCTGGTGGACTAACTCATAACTGGCCAGTTCCGACGCCCAATTTCTTATTTATCTTCCTTTAATTATTTTGGTTTTAACTGATTTCTCGTAATCTCTGCAATTTTTTTCTTTTAAATCTTCCACAATATCAACTGCCTAGAGTTTGATGGTACAAAGTCCAACATGCTTAAAAAAAAAAAACAAAAAAAAAAACCTGCTTCTTCTATACTCAATCTGACATGAATTCTTCACTAATGATAATCTGAGTCTGAAAATTTTTAGACAAAGAGTTGATATGTTTAATTCTATTCATGTATACACATATACATTCCAGCTGAGCTATTTCAAATCCTAGATGATGATGTTGTTAAAGTGCTGCGCTCAATATGCTAGCAAGTTTGGAAAACTCGGCAGTGGTCACAGGACTGGAAAAGGTCAGTTTTCATTCCAATCCCAAAGAAAGGCAATGCCAAAGAAATGTTGAAACTACTGCACAACTGCACTCATTTCACATGCTAGCAAGGTAATGCTCCAAATCCTCCAAGCTAGGCTTCAGCAGTACATGAACGGAGAACTTCCAGATGTACAAGCTAGATTTAGAAAAGGCAGAAGAACTAGAGATTAAACTGCCAAGATTCGCTGGATCATAGAAAAAGCAAGAGAATTCCAGAAAAACAACTACTTCTGCTTCATTGACTACACTAAAGCCTTTGACTGCGTGGATCACAACAAACTGGAAAATCATTAAATAGATGGGAATACCAGACCACCTTATCTGCCTCCTGAGAAACCTGCATGCAGGTCAAGAAGCAAGAGAACTGGACATGGAACAACAGACTGGTTCCAAATCGGGAAAGGAATACGACAAGGCTGTATACTGTCACCCTGCTTATTTAACTTCTAAGCAGAGCACATCATGTGAAATAGTGGGCTGGATGAAGCACAAGGTGGAACCAAGATTGCTGGGAGAAATATCAATAACCTCAGATATGAAGACGATACCACCCTTATGGTAGAAAGCGAAGAGGAATTAAAAAGCCTTTTGATAAAGGTGAAGGAGAGTGAAAAAGCTGGCTTAAAATTCAACATTCAAAAAACTAAGATCATGGCATCCAGTCCCATCACTTCACAACAAATAGATGGGGAAACAATGGAAACAGTGACAGACTTTATTTTCTTGGGCTCCCAAATCATTGCAGATGGTTACTGCAGTCATGAAATTAAAAGACGCTTGCTCTTTGGAAGGAAAGCTATGACCAACCTAGATAGTATATTAAAAAGCAGAGACATCACCTTGCCAACAAAGGTTCTTATAGTCAAAACTATGGTTTTTCCAGTAGTCATGTATGGATGTGACAGTTGGACCATAAAGAAGGCTGAGCACCACAGAACTGATGTTTTTGAACTGTGGTACTAGAGAAGACTCTTGAGAGTCCCTTGAACTGCAAGGAGATCAAACCAGTCAAACCTAAATGATATCAACCCTGAATATTCACTGGAAGGACTGATGCTGAAGCTTCAGTACTCTGGCTACCTGATGTGAAGAGCCAACTCACTGGAAAAGCCCCTGATGCTGGGAAAGATGGAAGGCAGAGGACAAGAGGGTTGGATGGCATCACCAACTCTGAGCAAGTTCCTGGATATAGTGAAGGACAGGGAAGCCTGGTATGCTACACAGTGTCAGATAGCACTGAGCGACTGAACAACAATGCATATATAACATAAGAAAATTACTGCTGAAACATATCTGAGCTATATGTTTTCCTCTGAGTTAAAAATATACTAACTTTAGAGTAACAGTTACACCAGAAAGAATTAAAACTAAACTTTGCAGCAGGTGGCTCATTTTCTATGTTCTATTTGGGGCAACATTACTTTAAACAACACTCCTTTACAGTAAGTATTCATTTAGTCAATATCCAAATACCTTGAGAGCCAATAATAGTTCAACAAACAGCTGGAAATCAAATATCAGATATAATTACTCACAGCTGGCTTTATTCAACTGATGTCATATTAAATAAACTTATCCCACAGACCTTATCCCTAATCCCAGTGGGAAACAAATTCCTTCAAGAAACATAGAAGGCTCTTTGTGTTAGATTTTTTTTTTTAAGTTTACAGAATATATTCTAGTATTAAAGATTTTCAGCAAAAGTACATAAATTGAAGATTTTCAGCAGGGAACACTCTTTTTGTTTTTTAACATTCTGTGTGCTTGCAGTATTTCGGAACCTTGGAGCCTTGTTTTCCTTAAGACTAATACAAAAATAGCAAACCGGACTAAGTCACAAAACACAATGGACATTTGTATTTTTATGATGTGGCATCCAGTTAACTGTTTTGATATTGCACTTTACTATTTTTGTAGTGATGCCATGTCTCCACAGCTTAGTGATACTAATTATGAAGAATATTGGTTTCAAACCTATTGTTTCAAGGCATCAGATCATTTTCCTGTAACCTCCCATGTTATATGAAGGATAACGTTTTATTTATAAACAATAACAACTACCTATTATATGGAGGCATTGTACTGGATGATCTACATCTATTATCTGTAATTTCTGTAACAATTCCCCATGCAGATACTTTATATCTAACAATTAACAAAGGGAAAGAAATCAAAGACAGTTTGTAAACTGCTGACCCCACCCCACACATACACAGGCAAACATCAGACTCCACAATAAACGAGATTACTATGTATCTGCTACAGCAGTTTTCAAATCCCAAATAGATATCCTCAAATTCACTCTTCTCATTCTAATTTATTATCATACTCCCAGATTCATTCACACTCTCTCCCCACTCCTCCTTCTTTTCTCTCCCCTTTGAAAGAAAAAAACCAGCAGTGACACACGGCATGGAAACCTAACCAACAAACTCAAAACTCAAGGAATATGTACTTTGTGAAACCTTACAATTAGTCCTGGTGTTGTTTCAACTATGATATAACCTTCCGACAATCACCTCTCCAGAAAGCTAAGATTAAGTGCATGCCTGTACCATTCTGTATTTAGCAATACGAGTCCAATCATAATATATAACTTCAAAAAAAAAAAGTTTGTCATTTTAAAATTACTATGTATCTTGACATAAACCAAACTAATTTTAATTATACTCAAAGCAAGCGGCCACTTCCAGAGCCTGGGATTCAAGCTTTGGTCATCTTATATGTCCCACTGCATCCTCACACTCCCCGGACGCCCGCCATGGCTCCCACGGTTCCATGTCCACTCCATCTAGATCCTCTTTATCTTTTTATACAAGACAGAACATCCATGTCTACATCTTTTTATACAAGACAGCATGACTGAGCAGACTAAAACACACATAGGCCGATAATAAGCCCTCAGTTAAAATGTGTTGTCAATGAATAGAATGTTTCTTCAAGGGCACTGAAAAAGGTAGTTCTCATTTTCATGCCCACCAAATCGTATTTAAAGAAATTGATTTCAGACTTCCCTGGAGTCCAGGAGTAAAGAATCCACCTGCCAATGCAGGGGACAGGGGTTTGATCTCTGGTCCAGGAAGATCCCACATGCTGCGGAGTAACTAAGCCCATGCACCGTAACTACGAAAGCCCACGCTCTAGAGCCTGCTGCTCCACAATGAGTGAAGTCACCATAACGAGGAGCCCGCAGACCACAGCTAGCAAGCAGCCCCCACGCACCCCACTAGAGAATGCCACGCAGTAGAGACCCAGCGTAGCCAAAAATGAACACATCAATACAATTTTAAAAGAAAAATAGATAAATTGATTTTAACACCAAATTTCCTTGGATTACCTTAGTCCCACTGGACTGATTTAACTCATGGACTCTAAGAAGGGCAAACATCATTTTTTAATCAGATCTTTCATTTTTCAAAGTGAAAGGGCTTCCCTCATAGCTCAGTTGGTAAAGAATCTGCCTGCAATGCAGGAGACCCGATTCGATTCCTGGGTTGGGAAGATCCGCTGGAGAAGGAATAGGCTACCCAATCCAGTATTCTTGGGCTTCCCTTTTGGCTCAGCTGGTAAAGAATCCACCTGCAATGTGGGATAGGTTCAATCCCTGGGTTGGGAAGATCCCTTGGAGAAGGGAAAAGGCTACTCACTCCAGTATTCTGGCCTGGAGAATTCCACGGACTGTGTCCATGGGGTCACAAAGAGTCGGCCACAATCAGAGTGTAAAAAATATGGACTCAATGCAGCATTATTCACAATAGCCAAAGTAACAATTTAAGCATCTGTGGTTGAATGAACAGATCAAGAAAATGTGATATATATATATGTAGATATGTATATATCACATTATATACCTCACATTGTATATATCTCCTATGTGTATATATATACACACAGTGTGTTACTCACTCAGTCATGTCCAACTCTTTGTGACCCCACGGACTGTAGCCCACCATGGCTCCTCTCTCCATGGAGTTCTCCAGGCAAGAATACTGGAATGGGTTATCATTTACTTCTCCAGGGGATCTATCCAACCCAGGGGTTGAACCCAGCTCTCCTGCACTGCAGGCATATACACACACACATATATATAATTGTGAAGTGTTTTATATATATATATGTATAATGGAATATTATTCAGCCTTTAAAAAAAAAAGGAAACCCTCTCATTTGCAACAAGATGGATGACCCTGGAGGGCATTATGCTAAGTGAAATGGACCAGACAAAGAAAGATAAATACTGCACGGTACAGTATCACTGACATGTAGAAACAGAAAAGTGGATGCGGAAATAGGGAGAGGATGGCACAGGCCCAAACTTTCAGTTGTAAGATAAATGAGGTCTGAGATCCAACGTATAATGCAGTGACTATGGCTGACATCACAGTCGTGCTCAGTATTCTGTCGGGGTGACAGGGTGTCCAGAACCCCTCCAGGCACCAAATCTACAGACACTCAAGTCCTTTCCTTACAGGCAATGGGGAGGCTCAGCTGACCCTTAACAACATGGATTTCAGCCGTGCGGGTTCACTCATATTCAGATTTCTTTCACTAAGCTCCTCCTGCAGGACCACAGGCTCTGGGGCTGGTTAAACCCAAAGAAGGGGAGCCACAGATACAGGTGCTGTGTGCTAAGTTGCTTCAGTCGTGTCCAAATTTATGTGACCCCATGGACTGTAGCCCGTCAGGCTCCGCTGTCCATGGGATTCTCCAGGCAAGAATACTGGAGTGGACTGCCATTCCCTTCTCCAGGGATCTTCCCGACCCAGGGATCAAACCAGCGTCTCTTATGTCTAACCCGCATTGGCAGGCGGGTTCTTTACCACTAGCGCCACCTAGGAAGCACCAGCTGTAAAGTCACCATGGATTTTAAACTCATAGAGGGTAGGCACCCCTAAACTCCTCAACTTTCAAGGGGCAACTGTATTTGCATACAATCTAAACTAAGTCATCTCAAGATTATTTTAATACCTTATACAAGATAAATGCTATGTAAATAGTCGCCAATACTAGGAAAACTCAAGTTTTGCTCTTTAGAACTTTCTGCAATCTTTTTTCTGAATATTTTCTATCCTCATTCGTGGAACCCACAGATACAGAGGGCCAGTTGTACTGAATAATTGAAACGTTAAGAGTAGAACTTAAATATTCTAAAAACCAGTAATAAAAATAAATCTATTAGATGATAGATGTGACAATTTCATGAGGGGACTCCTTTCACAATGTGTATGCATATTAAATCACCACAGTGTTCACTAAATATCTTACAATTTCATATGTCAATTATAGCTCAATAAAGCTGAAAAATTTTAAAGATAAAAAATGAATTGTGAAAAAATAAGGACATATTTTGAATGCTCTTTTGCATTTTTCTTGAACTTCTACAATTTTTCTTTTTTGCATTATTTTATCAATATAAACAACCAATTTTACCCTCAAAAAATAAAGAGAGCATCCATCAGTAAGTACAACGAACCCACCATCAAGATAAAGTGCTTATTAAACATTCACTGTTTACATTTCACAGTAAGATAACATTTCCAAGATTACCTCTCATTATATGAAGGACCAGCAGGATGTTATCGGGGTTGGGGTGTGGGGGGAGGTGGTGGGGAGCAGCATGGATTTTACTACAGTTTTATAAGTCTGTAAAATAGGTACAATAATAGCTTAATTCACAAAATTATTTGGGTAGCAGAAACAGTATTGCTATAAATAAAAAATTACTCAGCCATTTACTTCAGGCTCTCATCTTCTAATAGGCATAAATATCTAGTAATTAGCCATTTTTTCTGGAATAATATGGTACAAAATTTTTAAATTAAAAAGAAATTACACGGCTCAGCAAGTGGTGCACAAGTCATCAGAAATGCTTCCTGTTCGAGGGGTCTTGGGGAGTATGAGATGGCAGGAAGCAAAAAGACCAGGGGTCCAGTGCACTGGCTGCACACTGACACTGCCCCAGCTCTCCCTCCCTGAGCCTCGTGATGAGACAAACCTATGACAAGGGGTGCTTGTAATAGATGCTTATTATTATCCTATTAGATGCTTCTGCAGAAGTGTGTCCTTGCAGGCTGGCACAACGAGTGAGAGATGGCCCTGGTGTCAGGCTGTGTTCAAGGCTTTTCCCCTCGCATGTTTTTAAACTGTGGACAAGTTACTTAACCAGAGAATCAGTTCCACTTGAAAAAGTGGTGCTAAAATTAACATACGGGTCTTTGTGAGGATTAAACGAGATGATGTCAGCAAAACCCAAAGGTTCTGAGTTGATGGCTTGGGAGCCCAAGATGAAGACGTGGGCAGGGTTCATGCAGGCTTTGGTCCAGTTCATTACACAAACACCCCAAATTTTAAGTGTAAAGATTTAAGAGTATGCTTCCCTGGAGGCTGAAAATTATTTTCTAATAGTAATTATGATAGTTATCATAAAGGAATTTTTGCAACATAGAGAGACCAGATTTTTAATAAACACTTGAGACTGCAAAAAAATGAGCAGAACGAAAGGTTTACAGATGCCGGCATGCTCTGTTCTGAGGGTGTTCCTCTCCAGAATTTTACAATACTTGCTTTTAAAGATAATGAACAGTTAGAACATATCTGGGAAGTCATCTAAACTACTAAAGCTCTCAAAAAACAAGTCTTAACTGCCTCCATTAAGCAACCACTAGATTCCTGAAATGGATCACATTCCCTTATCCATTCATCAAACCTAATCACACACCAGGGATCAAATTTAATATGTAGGAAGATAAGCTATTCTGTAGGGCTATGATTAACAAACTACCACAACTGCCATCACACCCTAAACTATTTATTTCTTTCAATCAAAGAACACTTTCACAGAAAGAAAAACGATCAGGACACTACAAATTATGTCTGATGCAAACTTCTGAAAACACAATTTAACAATTTTAAAAGAAA
>NW_011494632.1:2973159-2979743 GCF_000754665.1 Bison bison bison | reverse complement strand
TTTAAGATCTATGCATTTTAAATTATGCCACAATTAGGGACAATAAACCAACCCTCCCCCAAATGTAAAAGATTACATCCCAGGCATTTATCTCAGAAAACGAAAAAACGATCAGGACACTACAAATTATGTCTGATGCAAACTTCTGAAAACACAATTTAACAATTTTAAAAGAAAACTACCTTCAAAAACAGCAAAGATCTCTTCTAACCACTTGCTTTCTGAATCCAAAATCACAGAAGAAATTCATTTCAAAATTTTGTTTTACTAATGGAATCTTTGTGTTAAGTAGTCAACTCCTGAAAATAACTGAAAAAAAAAAAAGGCTATCTCAAAATGTTTAAAGTGCTACACAACAATACATTTTTAAGTTTACACCCAAGATTTTTTAAACCATATACATTAAAGAATGTCCTCAAGTGATTATCCTTTTTTCCTCTTTCCTTGCCCCACCCCATATAATTTACATATTATCTTAAAAAAAAAAAAAAGCATTTATGTATTCAAAACCAAAGAACTTTACTTTCCAACTAGCCCTAAATATATGATCACAAAGAATTAGCAGAAGACTGAAAACACAGCGTGGGCGCCCCTGGTGGCTCAGTGGTAAAGGATCTGCCTGCCCATGCAGGAGACCTGGTTTAGATCCCTGGGTCAAGAAGATCCTCTGGAGAAGGAAATGGCAACCCACTCCAGTATTCTTGCCTGGGAAATTCCATGGAGAGAGGAGGCTGGCGGGGTACAGACCATGTGGTTGCAAAAGAGTCAGACATGACTCAGAGACTAAATAACAACAAAAATATAGAACAAACTATAAAAGAAACTGTTGAAGTATTTTCACCTTTTAAAGGTCAACATGGATAAGTAAAACCAACTTGAATATGAATTCCTGTCTTGTACTCAAAAAGTTTCACTGTGAAAAAGACGATTTACAGCATTATATAGAGCCTACATTCCAACTAAACCAGGTCGGCTTCCTTCTGAAGGCACTACTTTAAAGCACAGAACAGCAGATGTTCACCCACACAGCTTCTAACATACAGAAACAGGTAAATTGCATACATGTTAAGAATATGCACCTGCCTCTGCGATCCCTGGGTTGGGAAGATCCCCTGGTGAAGGGAAAGGCTACCCACTCCAGTATTCTGGCCTGGAGAATTCCATGGACCATACAGTCCATGGGGTCACAAAGAGTCAGACGCGACTAAGAGATTTTCACTTTACTCACTCACACTGGTCTAAGCTCTATAGCCGGCACTGCAATCAACCAAAGCGGACTTTCTTCACGTGTGTGCTGTTGGAATAAAGGCAACAAATGCCTTTCAGCCACAGCCCCAGATCCCCACTACAGGGATCTCCCTCTGTTTTGAGCAGGGCTTTCAAAAATCAGGAAGAGATGGGTTTGAGGCTTGGTTCTACCATTACTAGCCATGTGACCCTGGCAAATTCCTCAACTTTCCTCATCTGTAAAATAAGGATAAAAGGTGTGTTCTTCATTCAGTTTGAAACAGGATTAAACCTGCCTAAATATTAGCCACTGCGAACATTTCATATAGATACATGACCATCAGTAATTGATGGGGAATAACAAGGAAGAATCAGTCAGTAAAAGGTACATGTCATAAAATATATAACATTTTAAAATGATAGACATGTCATTTACATACAGTTTACTTGATACACAAAGACTCTTCAAAGTCGGCCCAACTACAATATTAACATAATGTTGACAGTTTCTTCATGAAAAAATCTTGTTAAACTAAAAATAATGTAAGGGTATAATTATGAGTTCAAAGCCACATTTCATACTTAGGTTTTAGAGTTAAAAGGGATTCTCCTTCCTTGCAGATTTACAATAATAAGTTGGACTAGAGGGAGATCAATACTACCTGTGTTATCCTTGTCTCACATTTTCCCACGAGCGTCCACCTGGAGATCTGAGAACAATGGGATTCATTCCTCCTAAATTAAGAAAAAGGATGCAGCTGCTTCCATCTGGGCTAGGACGCTGCTACACAATCAGACCACCATTGTTCGAGCCGTCAACTAAAATTACCCCCACATTTCTATTGAAGAGTTCCAGTTGTAGAATTGTTATCTTCTGTTAATTTTTTTCAAAAGGAACAAAACTGTTAGAACTATGAGAAAGTACCTAACAAAAGAGCAAAATAAACCACAGAAAGCAATGAATGGGTTGATAAACACATGGGTGTTTCCACCTTGGCCCACCCAACGTACAGATACTTTTTAAATAGCAGATCATTAAAAATTCAAAGACTGGAAAATCTAATTTGTGAAAACACATCCATGAAGAATCTTGCAGTGGTCAAAGCTGATTCTGAAACAACGTTTTTAATAGACGCGTGGACACTGTGTGGACTTCCCTGGTAGTCCAGTGGTTAATAACCCACCTGCCAGTGCAGAGGTGTCACTCAGTCGTGTCCAACTCTTAGTGACCCCCTGGACTGTAGCCTACTTGACTCCTCTGTCCATGGAATTCTCCAGGCAAGAAGACTGGAGTGGGTAGCCATTCCCTTCTCCAGGCAATCTTGTCAACCCAGGGACTGAACCTGGGTCTTCTGCATTGCAGGCAGATTCTTTACCATCTGAGCCACCAGGGAAGCCCGCCAATGCAGGGGACATGGGTTCGATTCCTAGTCTGGGAAGATCTCACATGCCATGGAGCAACTAAGCCTGTGCTCCTAGAGCCCACGCTCTGCAACAAAGAGTAGCCCCCACACAGCAATGAAGACCCAGCAAAGCCATTAATTAATTAATTCAGAAAAGAACAACACTGCATGTTTTTCTTGGAAATTTCTGTAAGGCTGACTCCACTACAAGTCCTAATATCAGAAGAATATTCTCCACACAGATTCAGGCAACACGTTTTCCCCAAGAGAATAATATGGGGGATGTCCTGCCACTTCGTCATATATTGGAATCTCAATTTACGAATTCTTGTTTGTAAAACGGAAGAAGGATGGTGCGGAATGTAAACAGCTGCATGATCCATAAGGAAAAAGCCTGAGGGAGACACTGCAAATGCCAGGGGCGGCAGAGGGTAACAATTAAGAGGAAGTACCTTGGCATTAGAACCCAGGTTCCGTCTCTGCTATTTATTTCTGAGAGATGCTGGGAGACTTCCTTAACAACTCTTAGCAGAAGCTTCACCATATGTGAATTGAAAATACCTACTATAAGCAGTGTGTATGAAGAGAAAGAGACACGTGTACCCCAGTGTTCATCGCAGCACTGTTTATAATAGCCAGGACATGGAAGCAACCTAGATGTCCATCAGCAGATGAATGGATAAGAAAGCTATGGTACATATACACAATGGAGTATTACTCAGCCATTAAAAAGAATACATTTGAATCAGTTCTAATGAGGTGGATGAAACTGGAGCCTATTATACAGAGTGAAGTAAGCCAGAAGGAAAAACACCAATACAGTATACTAACGCATATATATGGAATTTAGAAAGATGGTAACAATAACCCTGTGTACGAGACAGCAAAAGAGACACTGATGTATAGAACAGTCTTATGGACTCTGTGGGAGAGGGAGAGGGTGGGAAGATTTGGGAGAATGGCATTGAAACATGTAAAATATCATGTAAGAAACGAGTTGCCAGTCCTGGTTCGATGCACGATACTGGATGCTTGGGGCTAGTGCACTGGGACGACCCAGAGGGATGGTATGGGGAGGGATAAGGGAGGAGGGTTCAGGATGGGGAACACATGTATACCTGTGGCAGATTCATTTTGATATTTGGCAAAACTAACACAATTATGTAAAGTTTAAAAATAAAATAAAATTTAACATGCAAAAAACAAAAAAAGAAAAGAAAATACTTACTATACACTGTTGCCATGAAGATCAAATGAATTACAGAAGGCACTTCCACATTGCCTATCATATGGCTATTGCCACTGTGTCAAATTAAATGGAAAAAAGGATTAACCAGCCTCTACAATGCCCCAGCAAGACTGAACCCTTCCAGCAAAGTAGCCAATGACAAACTCTGGTTCCTTCAAGATTCCAGGTCCAATTTAGCAAATACTGCTAGTAAGATTTCATCCTTTTTAATGAAGTTAAAATTATACAAAATGAGCAAACTGAAGACTAAATTTTGTGTGCTTTTCAAGACACTCCGGATGCTCATCTGAATGACTAGTAATCTCTGATTTTTTTTTTTTTTTTTGCAAACACCAAGGGGTGCCATTCATTGGTACTTACTTACATTTCCCTGTCCACAAAGAAGAGAACATTTGCACAAAACGTCCGATATGGAACTCTGTACGTGACAGGGGTCCTGTACTTAAAACTAGAGATATTTAGGTAGGACATGGTTGGACACCTCTGATAACCTTTTAAGCGCTTTCCATAAAGATGGTTTAGATGGCAATGGAAGAGTGGAGATTCACTAGATGCGAGTAAGTCCCTACACAGGAACCTTCAAGTTTCAAGCTTTCAAAGAGGTGAACACGCGTTCACACATCCAATCACATAAGTGAGTTCCTGTGTCTTGTGTACACTGTCGTGTGCATGCATCCTCTACCAGTGGCTGTGCTTCTGTGTACCGTGCTGTTCACCACTGTAAAGACTCCTCCCTCCATGGGATTCTCCAGGCAAGAGTACTGGAGTGGGTTGCCATTTCCTTCTCTGAAAGTAAATAGCACAGTATCTATCTCAAGTTGGATGTGCACAAGGACAACTTCACTGAACTCCTTGCTGTGCAACACGAGGAGCTCACTACTAAAGACCTGATGGAATTGGAGGCCCAGAGACAGGACAAAGAGAGACAAGAGGAAGAAGCAAAAAGTGAAGAACTGAAGGGATTCATGATGCAGGAAATGGCAAGGGGATTTTATTTGAGGAGGCACTATGAGACTTTGAGACACAGGACCTCAACGGACAGTGGTGCATGAAGGTTGCAGCAGCCGTTCAGAATGCAACCCAGTGCAACAGCGTCATCTATGACAAGAAAAAAAAGAATTACTACAAGACATCACTGGATCGTTCGTTCAACAGGGTAAACAGAACTGAATCCAGCAAGGAACCAGAACCTATGCCATCAACGTCAGGCATGAGTGACGCTGCAGCTTGCCCTCCATCTCCTGCTGCTCATGACCCTTCAGCTCTACCATCTCCCACCTCCTCTCCCTCCTCCAGTCAGTAACTCATCTTATCTGTTCACTCAATGCCAGCCCCTGTATTCCAGCAATATTGTACTGTACTACTGTACTGATCAAGGTACTGTACTATAAAAATGTTTTCTGTATTTTGTGTTTGTCTTTTGTGCATTATTTGTGTGAAAAGTATTATAACCTATTACAGTACAGCACTATATAGCTGATTGTGGTAGTTGGGTACCTAGGCTAACTTTGTTGGACATACAAACTCAAACAGAGCTCATTCGTTATGCAGGGGATGTGCTGTGGTCTTAAAAGCCTTCCAGACTCAAAGCATAAGAAAGAGAGCTAAGGGACGCTCTATGTCTTTTTTGCTCTTTGTCCAAACATAGTGTCTGTATCTGTGTCTATATTTACATCTAAGTAACAATGTTTTCCCAGAGGACAATGAGAGAGAAAAGAGCCCTGAATTGCAGTTCCTACAAAGTATTGTTGGGCGGGGAGTGAAGAGAGCCAGGAATAAACAGGAACTTTGCCTCTGCCCACTTTTGGCAAAACGCAACACAGACACTCCTAAGACTAAAAATCATGAAGACTTTCTAGTCAACACATATCTCTTTAAGAAGAAAACATTATTCACTTACAGTATAATTCTGAAATGCTGGATAAACCAATCAGGTGAACAATTACTGGGGCGAATCAACTTTTTACACGAAATGACCATATGCTACTTTTACTACAGGACTTCATTATGTCTTGCTGTCACTGCCCCTGCCTTGCTCCACACCCCAATGCCCCCAAACCTCACCTTCCCACCACTCCCACTGACACACGAAGAAAGGAAAAGGAGGGTGGAACGGTTTCAATCACTTAAGGGATTCTCACAAGAAAGAGGATTCCCTTCTTAGAAAGCAACTCTAGAAGTAGATATATGTGAGGTTTTTTTTAAAATTCAAAATGAGAAAGTCGACACTTTAACGGGCAGGGAAAGCCATCGCAATACAGAAATTAAGGTGATGTCTTAAGTTTCCCCTCCATCTGAAAAAATGGACTTAGTGAATTGCTTTTCACAAGTAGATTATACATACCAATGCAACAAAACTGGTAGCCTTGTAAAACCTGTTCTTCCAAAAAGCCATTCATTCATCTTGGCTAACAGGTACAGTCAAGTCAAAGGCATGACTCTGAAACCCTAGAAACCATTTTAAAGGGTCACGGGCTTATGATTCCCAAACTGGAAAGTGAAGAATACAATGAACACAAAATTCAGCAATAGAGTATCAGCAGTCACAGATGGAAACATGAATGCCCTCTCTCTCCCAGGCACTGGTCACCACCCTGCACTGCAACACCCTCCAGGCTAGCATTCCGCTTGGTACTGCATCCTGACTTCCTTCGGGCTCAACAACAACTGTCTTTGGGAGGCGGGGTGGGGGTGGGGGGCCTGAC
>NW_011494632.1:2926379-2973059 GCF_000754665.1 Bison bison bison | reverse complement strand
GACAAAGGCAGAGTTGCTGCCCTAACCTCAGTGGAGTCTGCAGAGCTTGAGGCATTTACAGACCGTCCAGTCCCTTGTGATGATGTCTTTCCCTCACCTTGAATGGACAATACAAGAATTCTGATGGGCGAGACACAGCGGACAGCCAATGAACCAAGCTACGTGCCACGTGGGAAAGCTTCTTAAATAACACACATGCCTGAGCCCCTCTCCAGCTGTTCTAAATCACTGACCATGGAAGCCTAGGAATCTATATTTTTTACAAGCAGAATCTGTTCCCCCAGTCAGGGAATTCTGGTAATCAGATGAGTTTGAGAAAAACAGAAAAGAGGAAACACTTGAAGGATCACTGGCATCTTATGTGCCACTTCTTCCTTGTCAAAAGCACCTAATCACTGCTGTCCTCAAGAATCTCATGCTGCTGGGTCACATTTGGAGGCCAGAATTTTCATTTTTTTCCAGATAAGGTATAAAAATCATGGTTTTTGTTTATGGTGAGTCAGTTTTATAGCTATAATATAGCAACATAAATAACCAAAGATGCCATAAAAGTTAAACAGAAAAAGTTAGCATAAGACATCTTATCTTAATGGTTACAGTGAGCTCCCACTAAATTTTTGGAATAAATGCATATAAGAATTTGTTAGTCCTTTAGGAAAACAGATACACAGCATAGCAAAGCATGGTAACATTAGCCTGACTTGGGAATTTGAAAGCCTGGATTTCAATCTTGGCTTTCCTATAAAGAAGCAAGTTACCGAACTTCTCATTTATAAAAAGGGATAATAATGATTTTACCATTATAATTAAGTAAGAAATAAGTATACCAGGATTTGCCTGGTGGTCCAGTGGTTAAGAATCCACCTTACAATGCAGGGGATGTGGGTTCAATCCCTGGTTAGGGAACTAAGATCTCACATGCCTTGGAGCAACTAAACCCACGTGCCACAAGTACTCAAGTGCGCGCTCTCTGGAGCCTGTGTGACACAACTAGAGAGTTTGTGCACCCCAACGAAAGCTCCCAGAGGAAGCAACAATATTCCACTTGGCAACTAAGACCTGATACAGCCAAATAAATATTAAAAAAAAAATAGCTGCATCACTAATTAAAACATATTTGAGCACTCTTTGTGTGTGTGTGTGTGTGTGTGTGTGTGTGTGTGTTCAGTCATGTCCGACTCTTTGCAACCCCCATGGACTGTAGCCTGCCAGGCTGCTCTGTCCATGCAATTTTCCAGCCAAGAATACTGGAGAAGGTTGCCATTTGCTACTCCAGGGGATCTTTCTAACCCTGTGTTTCTTGAGTCTCCTGCACTGGTAGGCAAATTCTTCACCACTGCACCACCTGGGAAGCCTTATTTTGTACTAGACACTATTCTAAACTATTCTAACTATGCTCTTTTAATCAATCAAAGATGTATTCCACTAATTTTAATTATTTGTTTATAATCTCTCCTCTACCCAACTCCTCCCAAGCTAAAATATAACAATCATACAAACTCAATTATTACATTCAATAGTATCATAAGCCACCTGTTTGAAAAGAAACATTTCAATCTTCAAAGGAGTGTTAGGAGGCAGGTTCCTTCATTCTCCCCTATTATATAAATAAGAAAGTTCAGGCAGATTAGATAATTTGCTCCAGACCATACAGCTTGTAAATGAGACAATCTAGCATCCTTAACCACTGTGCTAAATGTCTCCAGCACAAAACATGCAGAATAGATTGTAGTCCTTTCTCCCAAGCTCCACTAATTCAGAATCTTGGGTGGTAAAGACAGATCTCATGCTTCTAATTAGTTTTACACATATTCCTTCCCCAGAACATTAAATGGAATTGCCTCCTGAAGCCATCTACCCACCCCATCTGGTTGAGCAAGGATTCCCTGTTGTCTCTTGTTAAGTCTGCTGCTGCTGCTGCTAAGTCGCTTCAGTTGTGTCTGACTCTCTGAGACCCCATAGACGGCAGCCCATGAGGTCCCCCCATCCCTGGGATTCTCCAGGCAAGAACACTGGAGTGGGTTGCCATTTCCTTCTCCAATGCATGAAAGTGAAAAGTGAAAGTGAAGCCGCTCAGTCGTGTCCGACTCTTAGCGACCCCATGGACTGCAGCCTACCAGGCTCCTCTGTCCATGGGATTTTCCAGGCAAGAGCACTGGAGTTGGCTGCCATTGCCTTCTCTCTTTTTAAGTCTATATAAGCCTAAATTTCAAGCTGAGGATGTCTTCTGCCTGTGTTTGTGCGTGCATGCTCTGTCGTTTCAGTCGTGTCCAACTCTTTGAGGCTCCATGGACTGTAGCCCGCCAGGCTTCTCTTTCTATGGGATTCTCCAGGCAAGAATACTGGAGTGGGTTGCCATGCTTTCCTCCAGGCAATCTTCCCACCCCAGGAATCAAACCCACAGGTGGATTCTTTATCACTGAGCAACCAGGGAAGCCCTGCTTGTGTCTACCTGCCCTTTATTATTAATAATTATAATTTGTATTTACAATTAACACAGTCAACATTTCAGCTGGACCACACTCCACTAACTTCATACAAAGCAGTGATAACCTAAAAGCAAGCACAATTACTCTGCCTACTTTTGCATTTATACAGTGCTTTGTGAAGTGAGTGAAAGTCACTCAGTTGTGTCCAACTCTTTGCGACCCCATGGACTATACAGTCCGTGGAATTCACCAGGCCAGAATACTGGAGTGGATAGCCTTTCCCTCCTCCAGGGGATCTTTCAAACCCAGGTCTCCCTCACTGCAGGCACATTCTTTAGAAGACAGCAATTCTCAGCAGGTTAAGTGTGACACCACTGAATCCAGTAACTGAATTTGGGTGTTAACTTCATTTTAGGCTAGAATCTCAGGAAGGGTTGAGTAGAACTACAAAGGGGAAATTATAAACAAAAAAGAAGTCAACTTCATAATATAAAGTTTTGATTGCCTGGAAAATGTGCAGCTGCTGCTGCTAAGTCGCTTCAGTCGTGTCCAACTCTGTGCGACCCCATAGACGGCAGCCCACCAGGCTCCCCAGACCCTAGGATTCTCCAGGCAAGAACACTGGAGTGGGTTGCCATTTCCTTCTCCAATGCATGAAAGTGAAAAGTGAAAGTGAAGTCGCTCAGTCTTGTCCGACTCTTAGCGACCCCATGGACTGCAGCCTACCAGGCTCCTCCTTCCATAGGAATGCCTATTTTAATTAAGTCAATCTTTCTCAAAGGTTTCAGGGCAAGGCAGTTAGAAAGTGACCATTTTCAAAGTAACTATTTAGCTCATCTACACTTTACAAAAAGATACATGACAAACATCTATTGTTTTTCAAGATCAATTAATCATCTTGCTCTTACTTTTAAAAATGAATCCACCTTGAAGTTTAAGGATGCATTCACCAATTGAATGACACAGGTGTGCCAAGACACAGACGTATATGCTTTTATTCCTTGAGAAGGAATCTAAAGACATACTTGAGAACTGTAACATCTGCAATACTGCTCAAACTAATTCCAGGAGTTTCACTTGTTCTAAAGAGAGAGTCAACTTAGCTGAACAATAAAATAATGCCCAGTTATAGCCCTACTAGAGAAACAGATAACATCACCTGTGCTCCGCTACCTGGAAATATCTCACAAAGAAGTCCACTATCTTTTTTCCACTAAATATTTTTCTTCTCAAGATAGAATTATACTACTATCTTTGTTCAAAGCCAAAGGGAAGAAAAAATACCTCAACATTTAATTTTCTAATCCTCTTAGATCTTGTCAAAACAAGGAAGAGGAAATAAAAAATGGGCAAGAGGCTGATTGTCAATCAAAATGGAAAATTAAAACTGCTCAGCTTGAATTCCACATTGGCTTTAATTGCCAAGTGTCTCAACTTTTTCCTACTCATCTACACTTTTGGAAAACTTAAAAATCTGTCTCCACTATAGTTTAAGATTGTCCTCTATTTCCAAATTAAAAATCACTGTAGCCACACCAGCTAAATGTTTTCCAGTGTTAATTTCTGTGGTTGTGTTATGGAAATTACTGGACATCTGCATTCCAAATATCAATTCTTTTAGTACTGCTGAGTGTTTCATCCCTAAAAATTATTGCTTTAAATTAATATGTAGGCTACTGAAAAGCCATATATTTATAATAGATTATACAGTGGTTGGCTCCCTAAAGAGAATTGTTAACTATGGCACATGGGTTATATACTACTATCAAAACAAAACATCCATCTCCACCCTCTCGGTCTAACACAGGATTCTTATGAATCAGTGTGGTGACACAGAAAGGAATCCGAGACCCAGAATCAAATCTGAGGTCGTGAGCAAGACTTCAATTCCCTCTGGGTCTCTGATTCCAAAGGCATTTCTTTTTCAAATGGTGAAACCAGGGTCTCTAAATTCTAAAATCTCTTTAGTCAGTCATTATCAGTCCCCTATCCATCTCCAGAAAGTTTACCATACAATCATCAAGTACATTAACACGGCCAAACATCAATCTCTAGGTCTTTCTTAAATGCCACATGCTATCACCGATTTCTGAGGCAATTTGAATTAAAAACAAAGGGAAAAAAAGAAAGAAACAAAGAAACAAACGTAATGTAAGTAGAATGAGCAATTACATAAGAACGTGATTGTAATCTGAGTTCAAGGATACTAGGCATGTGCATTCACCAAAGCACAAAGACAACTCTGTGAGTGAAAGGATTTCAAAAGATGGGAGTGCAGATAAGAGGGTATCAGTCAGGCAATACTCAGCCAAAGGAGCACTCAGAATGGTGCAGAGGGGACCTCTACTGCTATGCTTTCCAAATCCCACTGTAGCCTTTGCACCAGGGGATTAATCCCACTGGCTTCTCTCAGAATTCTAACTCTTCGGGGACAAACTCTCCTCTGGGCCTCCAGATGAACTATCATTTGCTTACAGTTATACCATCATGCGTTTATGGCTACAGAGTCATAAATTACTAGAATCTGGGACTTTCCTGGTGGTCAAGTGGCTAAGACTCTGCACTCCCAATGGAGCAAACCCAAGTTTGATATCCAGTCAGAGAACTAGATCCCACATGCAACTGAAGATATGGAAATGCTACAACGAAGACTGAAGATCCTGTGTGCTGCAGCCAAGACTTGGTACAACCAAAATAATAATAAGAAGAAGATTTTTAAAACAAAAGAATTATTAAAAATAAAATACTAGAACCTATCCAACTCCTTACATTATAAGGAAACTAAAGCCCAAAGAAGTTAATCAACTTACTGAACACAGACTCATTACCTTGCCAGCCAAGCAAGACAAATATCCCTACTGGCTATATTATAAAGGACTTAGAGGCAGAGACATGTTTAAAAATTAAAACAAACACATACATACTGAGTATCTACTATACACCATGCCAACCACTGAGACCTGTGTGCTTCCTTCCGATGAAAGGTTAACTAATTTGAAGTCTCATTTAAAACATGCACTACAAATTTGCACAGTACCCTTCCTTGAACAGTTTACAAGAATTACATAAATAACTTTCAAAGAATGGACATTTTTTAAAAAAAAAAAAAAAAGATCCGACATCAATAAGTTTTTTTAAAAAAACGCAAGGGCAGGGAAGGAAATGCTACACGTGCCAGAGAAAATCTAGGCCCTGCCACGCTCATATTCAAAGCTCTCACTTCAGAAACCCACGGCGAGTTCAGCTGAAAGAAGAAATGAGACTTACTACCTTTAGTTAGCTTCTAAATAATTAGAGCCACCGTTGTGGACATCTACTTTAAGACTGATGCTAAATGCGTCCCTGGTGGCTCAGATGGTAAAGAATCTGCCTGCAATGCAGGAGACTCGGGTTCAAACCCTGGGTTGGGAAGATCCCCTGAAGAAGGGAGTGGCAATCCACTCCAGTATTCTTGCCTGGAGAATCCCAGGGACAGAGAAGCCTGATGGGCTACAATCCATGGGGTTGCAAAGAGTTGGACACGACTGAGCGACTACACTTTCTTTCACTTTAAATGCACCAATTTCATTCATGATTTGGGATACGCAAAGTAGAAATGACCTGGTAAGTCTGGGTCTTACTGCACCTTATTCACAGAAGGAAGAATTGTAATAGTGGTTCTCAAACTTGACTAGCATTAGAATCACCTGGGAAAACTTTCAAAGCCAGGTGCCAAGGCCACACTCCAAATCGATTACATCAGAATCCCTAGGGTGGGACTAGGAGTAGCTTTTAAATCTCCCCAGATGTTTGTAACACACAGTCAAATGAACGTTGACGATAGCAAGAGTCAATCTCATTCCAAAATTCTACATCTAAATCAACTCATGTCCACTGGAACAGGTAATTCTAATGTTAATAAAGGCTGGCTGCTGTAACTAAATCTCTGCTAAAAGCTGTAGTAATTTACCAACATAAAAGTGTGAACAATCAAAGTGAATGGCATATCACAAGCATTCAAAGAGTCACTGGCCACCTAACCAGAAAAATCTAAAATTAGAAAGTGAAAACAGAAGACAATTTGAGCCAAGAACACATTTCAGATACATAACACTTAAACAATTTGAGATAACACATGAGATCCAATTGTAATTTCCTAATTTCCCTCTCTCTAATAAATACTCATAAGACCTTAAAACGACATACCAAAGAATCTTTCTCTCAATAATCTCCTACCATAGTTGATGCTGAAAGTCTTTAAGATGAAATTCTGTACCTGTTTTGTAAAAATTTATTAAAAGCCCTAGTGTTGGGCTTAACTTTTCTCATCTTCTTTATGGTCTTTCATTGCTAATTCACCTCACAGTGTACTTTGTCTGCCATATCCACTCCCCAAGAAAGAATAAAAACAGCAACAACAAAAAATTAAAATAATGATCTATAGTTTGTGTTTTATTCTGACTGATCTTTTCTTGAGCACTAGGTCAGAAAAAATATAAAATATGTTCTATCATCATGCTTTCTAATACCCTGCCTTTGCAAAATGAGACAATTATGTTTAGTCACTGAATTATTTTAAAATAACAATGCACACAAACCTTCAGTCCTTGGGCATCTAAAAGCCGATTTCTTCCCAACGTAGTGGGTCACAGAAAATACAAACGTATTTTAATATTGCAAGTAATTCTTACAAAGTCAGTAAGATAAGCATACTGAAAAACATATATATATATATATGGACAGAGTGTTTATGCTCGTTGCAGCAAACACAGCACTATGTAAAGCCCAGATCCCTTAGCAAACACACACGATAGACTGATTCACCTTGAGATCAAGCCATCAGTCCATTCCATTCCATAATTAAAGCTTAATAGTCTAATATGATTCAATATTCCCCAACAATAATAAAATGCTGTTAATCTCTGCTTCCTAACCTGACTCTATGCTTCTGCTGCTAAGTCAATTCAGTTGCGTCCGACTCTGTATAAGATATTCTAATAAATCTTTGGGGACAGAGTCTACATAAGATTTTGAAGCACAGTGCCCAACTTTTATCAAATGGTCCCTGGAAAATATTTGTTCCAAAAAAGGGTAAACTTTTAATTCAACAATAAATGAGAAGGGGGTTATCAGGTTCAATGAAATTGACAGTAAGTTAGATGGCTATACTATTACAGTATCAGGAGAACAAACTGAAACAAAAGCCTGGCTATTATCTGGATTGTTTGTGGTTCTGAACCTGCTGTTATGTGTTCTGTGGAATATGGACGGGACGCTTTACTTTCATTGAGCTAAGTCTTCTCACTTAAACGATGAAATAGAATAATACAACTTCTTAGCTTCTTTTTTAACATACAAAATTTAAGCAATTTAAGTTTGTTAGAAAGTCTGAACAATTTTATTTAAATGATTACCATGAGAAAGAGGCTAAAAGTGGTCAACATAAGTCAGCACCTGAAATGCTGTACTTCACTGCATTCTATATTTACTGTTTCTTGTCACGAAGCTGAAAATATTTCTATTAAATCCACAGGTACCAGAGACTGCTTACTGCTTGGGTTTATGACCAATGGTAATTAAAATGAGAAACAGAAAGACTACAATAAACTTGGGATTATTTCCCTATTTTTATTATAAAAACATCATATAAATAATGATACTTATACTACCAGTAATTTATTTAAGGGGGAAAAAACCCTACAAGGTCCTTTACAGCAGGTTCATACTGAGCTTCTTTGAGGTTTTCCTCATTTATGACAATAAGATAAAGCAATTCTAAAAATATAGTAAACAACTTTCAAAAGTGTTTTTCTCAAAGTTTGTATCAAATATCATTACATTGTTAGGAAACTGCCTTACTCTAAAATTAAAGTTCTCTATTTTTATTTAGAAAAACATTAACAGAGTATCTCACAGTCCAGAAGTGATGATTAACTGTTCAGTTTAAATATAGTTTCTGAAAAACTATTACTATTGTGAGTCCAAAGGCTAATGTGGAAATCCATGCATGTGAATTCCCTTTTCATAATAAACTAGAGCAAAAAACAATTAACCCAGCTTGTAACTTACTAAACCCCAAAATGACAGATAGTCAAACATCTCTTCATCTTTGAAAAAATAACTATTCTTTAAGGCAGCAAAAAAAAAAAAAAAAAGTGAGCCCAAATTTTCATACCAAAAGAGTTTACAGCAGAAAACGTAATAACTTTATATGTTTATAAGAAAGAGAAGATTTTGGGGGAGACAACTAACAGTCTTGTCTAATCTACTTACATAATTTATAGACACTGAAAACTGCACCCAGAGAGACATCATTTTGCCTGAGAAACATAACTTTAATTTCAAAATTTTAAGCTTCATAAACAAAAATCTCTTGACACAACACAAAACTATACCTATGTGTATGAGTATGCATACATATGTATTTACTTCCTAAGCTCTGTCCTGGAACAGGAAACGTGCTCAGTCACCTCAGTTGTGTCCAACACTGTGATCCCACGGACAGCAGCCCACCAGGCTCCTCTGTCCATGGGGATTCTCAAGGCAAGAATACTGGAGTGGGCTGCCATGCCCTCCTCCAGGGGATCTTCCCAACTGAGGGATCGAACCCCCCTCATCTGTGTCCTGTTCACTGCAGGTGGATTCTTTACCCACTGAGCCACCTAGGAAACCCAGAAGAGGAAATAACCCAGTAGCAGGAAGCAAATCCAGCACCCAGATCTTAGTTAATCCAATAAAAGGAACCAGGGATCCTCAACGAAACGGGTGATTCTAAAACAGGTCGGGAAACACAAGATGAACCCGGAGCATTCAGAAGTACCTGAATGTAAGAAAGTGCCCAAGAGGAAAAAAGGCAGGGACATGGCAAATGAGCACAAGAGCCGCAATGTCGAGCAATAAAATAATGTGCTATTAAATTATAACCCAAGAATAAAATGAATATCCCTGAATCCATACTGGCATAAATAACCGACTGAATACAAATGAGGAAAATAAAATGCATAAAGGTGAAAAAATATTCATATTCTAATGTCAAGTGAACAAAGGCAAGATAGAAACCCATAAAAAAAAAGAAAAAGAAGTATAATTGAGGGAGAAGAGGTAATGTTCGTTAGAGAAGAATTTCAAGTTATTTACAAAGATGTTTCCTCCATTGGGGTGGGGCAGTTAACAGCAAAGAAACCTGGGAGGCACCAGCCCAGCCAGGTAATCAAGTCAGCACCAACTGTGATAGGTCACGTGGACAGGATGTATCCTCGATATCGTATGATCAAACAGCACGGTCTTCCTCCCAGAACTTCACAGCCACACTCTAGTCATGAGAAAAACACCGGACAAACCCAACTGACAGACATTGTATAAAAACAACTGACCATCAGGCCTGAAGCAACCAAAGTCAGGGGGAGCAAGGAAAGAGTGAGAAACACACAGTCTGATGTCCTGGTTGCTCCTGGAACAGAAGGCGCATTTGTGAGAAACTGAGGGTTAACAGCAATGCACCAGAGTTGGTGCCTTAGTTCTCACGGATGAATCACGGTAATAAAAGACAGGGCAACAGGAGAAACCCAGTGAGGCACACTCAAGGACTTGTTACAGTATCTTTGCAATTCTTCTATAAACTAAAAATATTCCAGGATGAAAGTTTACTTTTGAAAAAACTATATTCATATGGACAGATCTATCCGAAAATCACTTCACGTCACAGCTAAAAAAACTACAACAATGCGAAAAAACTTCATAGGTTCAGGCTGTGGACACCCAACATCTGATTCTTTGATTTTTGGATTCTAGTTTGGGAATGATTTGCAGAGTAGAAACATTCATCATTTCAAAGACCTAAGAGCTTAAACCACTTACTCTCTCCTTTCATCTTAACCACATCCAGGGATCAAGACCTGGTGATTCTTCACCCTCAACACCACCTCTTCCGTCCCTGAGAGGTTAGAAATTTGTTTCCCACGATAGTCTTTTCCTCCTAGTCAATTTCACACAACTGTTAAATCTCTGAAACACAAAACCTGCAGACCTTTGATGACACCCTAGCTTAAACACAGACACCACACACACACATACACACAGATGCTCTTACTAAAAGTCATAGTACAGAGTAATAACTAATCTTCACCTACCTCTCACTACTCCTTCCCCAAGCAGCTCACTCTCTAGTCAAAACAATTTCTTTCCCAAAGCCCACAGCACTCTGGGGCTTTTTTATTTTTCTGTTATGCGGTTTTGTGGGGATTTTTGGTTTTCGTTATTTATTTATTTGTCTGTGTTGGGTCTTAGCTGTAGCACAAGTGATCTTCATTTCGGCATGCAGGATCTTTCGTTGCAATACAGACTCTCTGGTTGTGGCGCACACACTCAGTGGTGTGGCATGCAGGTTCTCTAGTTGTGGCACTCAGGCTCCGGAGCACATGGGCTTAGTAGACGTGACGCACAGGCTTAGCTGCTCCAGTGGGATCTTAGTTCTGCAACCAGGGATCTAACCTGCATCCCACTCATTTGCAAGGTGATTCTCTCTTCTCTTATTTTTTAATAGCTTCTTAACCTGCACTTTTTTAAACTTTTTCAAAAATGTTATTCATTTACTTATTTTCAGCTGCACTAGGCCTTTGCTGCTGTGCACAAGCTTTCCCTAGTTGCAGCAAGTGGGGGCTACTCTCCAGCTGCAGTGAGCCCGCTTACTGAGGTGGCTTCTCTTGCTGCAGAGCACAGGATCAAAACCGTGTCCTCTTCATTAGCAGGCAGATTCTTAACCACAAGGAAGTCCCTGGAGCTTGTTTTTTTTTCCTCAATACTTTTCATCCTGTGTTGGATTGTGAACCCCTAAAAACGAGGAAATAGCCATTCTTATTTATTCAGATTCATCCTCCACCATCTAGCACTAAAGTTTATGCATAACAGGTACCTAAAATGCCCTTTAATTTTCTTGAAAATATTTCCACATTAAATCAATATGAAAATCTCAAACAAAAAAGAAAAAAAAAAAAATCCTCAATCATCAGTTAACATGTTCTCTGTTCAAAACGATCATTTGACTGCCTTCAAATCATCTTTTCCATTTCACATCAAATCAAATGACCAGCACTGAACTGAACAAGTTACTGTAGATAAGACAGTATCTTTGACTGCAGCTGTGAGCAACTGCTGGGGCTACCCAGATGGCTCAGTGGGTAAGAATCCGCTTGCAATGCAGGAGACTCGGGTTCGATACCTGGGTTGGAAAGATCCTCTGGAGGAGTGCATGGCAACCCACTCTAGTGTTCTTGCCTAGAGAATCTCATGGATAGAAGAGCCTGGAAGGCTATAGTCCACAGGGTCACAAAGAGTCAGACACAACTGAAGTGACTGAGCACACAGGCACGCGTGTGAACAAGTGCAGAGTTAGTCACTCAGTCATTTCCGACTCTTTGCAACCCCTTGGACTGCAGCCAGGCTCCTCTGTCCATGGAATTCTCCAGGCAAGAATACTGGAGGGGGAGCCATTCCCTTCTCCAGAGGATCTTCCTGACCCAGGGATTGAACCCAGGTCTCCTGCGTTGCCAGCAGATTCTATACTATCTGAGCCACCAAGGAAGCCCAAACAACCATAGGGCCACAGCCAAACAGCCACACAATAGAACTGAGAGTGCTTTAAAGCTTCCATGGTATGGTCGACCTTTGGAAGCAGTATTTACTACTCCCTCATAGAGCACACTCACACCCAAAGTAAAGGGAACAGGAAAGCACAGTACAGACCTCTGATTTATCCTCCAAGTGTTGGCCAAATGAGGAGCAAAGCCCTAGCTCTAAGCACTGCTCAGGTTTCCTTGCTCCATCACACCCTGTTTTTCTTGCTTACCAGAGTGGCAGTGATCAACACAAACCTCACACAGAGGCTGGGATGACAGCTTGAAAGGCGGGAAGCAAGGGACGGGCAGCCAGCTGGACAGCAGCCAGGCCGACCTGACCCTGAGTTCCCAGGTCAGCAAAGGATCCCAAACCAACCCATGCATACACGACCCTCATTACAGGGGCATCCACATGTGTAAAGGTGCCTACTCACTAACTTTATCTGTAACCTCAAATTATGGACATCCCTGGTGGTCCAGTGGTTAAGATACCACACTTTCAGATTTCCCTAATGGCACAATGGTTAAGAATTCTGCCTGCCAATGCAAAGCACACCAGTTTGATCCCTTGTCTGGGAAGATCCCACATGCCACGGATCAACTAAGCCCATGCACCACAACTACTGAGCCTGTGCTCCACAAGAGAAGCCACGGCAATAAGAAGAAGCCCTCTCACTGCAATAAAGAATAGCCCGAGCTTCCTGCAACTACAGAAAGCCTGCACGAAGCAAGGAAGAGCCAGAGCTGCCAAAAATAAGCAAATAATTTTTTTTTAAGCAAGCCTGAAATAAAAGACCTCATTGGAAAAAAAAAAAAAAGACTCCATGCTTCCACTGCAGCCTCCATGGATAGGGAACTAAGACCCCAGATGCCACACAGTGTGGCCGAAAAAACCTTAAAATGTAACCCCAAATTGGATACTCAAGGTCCCTTCACAGTCATTCAGGGATGTGTGCAGAGCAGTAAAGATGAGTCACCCTCTGTGCAGGGTCCCAGCTGGGTGGGAAGGGGGCAGTGCTCGCCCACCTTCTTACTGCAGCTCCCACGCAGTACACAAAGGTCCTTGACGGCATAAATTTTGTGCCCCTCCCTTTGGTGATTTCACGGCTTACAGGCCCCCACGCACGATGCTGAAGTGCTATCTAGTAATCCCAAGTGCAAGAGAGCTGTGACCTGCCTCAGGGAGAAAATACACGTTAGGTGAGTTTTGCTCAGGTATAGGATGCAGTGCTGCTGCCCTGAAGTTCAACATCAGTGAAGCCACAGATTTATACTGAGTAACATGTCTTTAAACAGAAACACAGACAGAACAAAATTATACACTGATCAGTTGATGAAAATGTGACCAGAGGCTTGCAGAAACCTAGCTGAGTATTTGCCAGGAGCAACAGTCTAGTATTGGCTAAGCCAGTGTTCTCTGTAACTATACAGAGTATAACTCCCATGAACACAGGATACATTAATACTACTACTTAAAGTAACAATATAACTAATGACAACAAATGACAGTAAAAAATTAGTACTACTTGATGAACCTGCTCCTAGGATGTGCAAAATCCAGGGCAAAAACAAATAAAATATTCCAAGTAAAAGAACCAGGATCACAGAGGGAATTTTCTAGACCCAGCTAACACCTGCCCCAACTGCTTTCAGAATAACATTAATGCCACATTTTACAGACTTTTAAAATTGTGTTCTAAGGCACATCTCTGTGTGATAAGTCTCCTATGAACTTCTGATTATTTTAGCTCTCAAACAAACAAGTGGAAAACCTACCTAACCCTAAACAATTCTGTTCTATCAAGTGCTTTCACAAACTGGACAGTCTAACACTTAACACTTAAAGCAATTTTTAAGCACTCATATTATCAATACACGTAGAAATGACCTATTTAGGGGAAAAACATAATTCTCCAGTTATGTTCCATCATTTACATAAAACAATCTCATTTTTTAAAAAGGAGGGATAGATGTAGGGAGAAGAAAGAAGAAAAACTGCAGCTGAAATTTTAACTAAATTTGCTATTTTTTTTAATGTCCACAATATAGCTTTAAGAGCCAACTTTGCTTCTTCCTCAATAGGTAGGTAGTCCAGCTCTTTTTCCCTTCTGCTGCTGTCCATATTTGTATTGAAAACACTGCTTCCCAGAGTGTGTTCCACGATGCTGTGCAAAGAGGCAGCTAGGCACAGAAGTTTAGGGAATACATACTCCATCCACCCACTCTCACAGCAGAGAGGCAAAATACAGACTTGAAAACCAGGGGCTTCAAAAATGCTGCAAGGAATACATTTGTTTAATCCAAGTTTAATTCAAATCCAAAAAAATAATTTGATCACAACACCCTCTTCTGGGGGCTTCCCAGATGGCTCAGCGGTCAAGAATCTGCCTGCAGTGCGGGACTTTGTTATTTTCTTGGGCTCCAGAATCACTGCAGACAGTGACTGCAGCCATGAAATTTAAAATCATTTGCTCCTTGGAAGGAAAGTCGTGACAAACCTAGTCAGCATATTAAAAAGCAGAGACATCACTTTGCTGACAAAGGTCCGTGTAGTCAAAGCTCTGGTTTTTCCAATAGTCATGTAGGGATATGAGAGTTGGATCATAAAGAAGGCTGAGCTCTGCTTTTGAACTGTGAAAGTCCCTTGGAGTGCAAGAAGATCAAACCTATCAATCCTAAAGGAAATCAGTCCTGAATATTATTTGGAAGGACTGATGCTGAAGCTGAAGTTCCAATACTTTGGCCACCTAATGTGAAGAGTCAACTCACTGGAAAAGACCCTAATGCAGGCAAAGACTGAAGGCAAAAGGAGAAGTGGGCAGCAGAAGATAAGATGCTTAGATAGCATCACTGATTCATGTGATTTTGAGTATGAATTTGAGCAAACTCTGAGAAACACTGGAGGACACAGGAGCCTGGGATGCTGCAGTCCATGAGGTCGCAAAGTGAACAACAACTCCACAGCATGGAAAGTGAAGAGTTACACAGAAATACAACAGGAGAATACACTGAACACCCATCACTAAGGAACTGGTTTAATTATGCTACAATGACATTCTAGATACCAACTAAAATAGAAGAACCAGATACACATCAACATGTGAAGTGAAAGTGAAGTCGCTCAGTCATGTTTGACTCTTTGTGACCCCATGGACTGTAGCCTACCAGGCTCCTCCCTCCATGGGATTCTCCAGGCAAGAGTACTGGAGTGGGTTGCCATTTCCTTCTCCAGGGGATCTTCCTGACCCAGGGAACAAACCTGGGTCTCCTGCATTCCAGGCAGACGCTTTAACCTCTGAGCCACCACACATCAACATGAAGAGACCACAAAAAACATGGCTGAGAAAAAGGCAAGTTGCAGAAAGATATGTGGGGGGAGGGGGAATTATAGCTTGTGGAGATACAAGTGGGGTAAAAGAAGAAAAATGTGGACTTGAGGACATGTCCCACGTTCTCAAGAGTGTTTGGACCTCTTCTGAGAGGAAGAAAGGTGAGGTAAGAAGAGGAAAAGGTCTTCGCCTATGCTTTTCCCCAGCTTCTTTGTCACACACACAGTATGCAAAGGGAAAAGAGAATTATAAGAAAAGGGGACTGCAAGAGAGACCCACGGGCTCCTGGCTACTGAAGAATAACTTCGTTCAACAGATTCTACACATCAGGACTGCATCTGCTCTCAGAGCTCCCACACACAACCCAAGGGCACATTCTCATCTAGAACTGGAGGCTGAGTTTACAGTGTCTAAAGTTCTCCATGGCAACAACATGGTCTGTCAAAAAGAGAGGCGTTTGTTCACAGTCAGAGAAAATACTTCTCCCTGAGAGCCCCCTACCCATCCCCCCAAAAAAGTCAGAAATGCCATCTCCATATAACTCACTCCCTATAAAATATCAACTTTAAAATAATCATGTAAAATTTGATGCTCTTATGCATTATATCCCTGCAACTGTAAAAAATTTATAAACTTTGATCCAAGCCCTCAGTCAAGATAAACCACTATTATTATATGGTTCTTGCAAATCCTCCTTTTGTTAATCAACTAGTCATGGGCTCAATGGAATATTCTGTGCCAGAAAGTATATTCTGCATGAATATACAAGATGGAAAAACAAGACATTCCAAAACATATATTTTTATGTCTCTGTTGCTTTATGGGCTTTCATTTAATGTAAGAGTATGTAGGAGACCCCAGTTCAATCCGTGGGTTGGGAAGATCCTCTGGAGAAGGAAATGGCTACCCACTCCAATATTCTTGTCAGGAGAATCCTATGGACAGAGGAGTCTGGCAGGATACAGTCCATGGAGTCGCAGAGAGTAAGACACAACTGAGCAACTAATACTTTTACTTTTCACATAATCTTTGGGCCCAAACAAGAGAAAATTAAGACCTGAACCAAGAGTAGCACAAACACCAATACTTTTTACTAACAACATTAGAAGAAATGGGTATTTATTGCAGAAAGAACAAGTTTCTTCTTAACCCTTCAAAGCACTCTAGGAAAATTTTTTAATGTTTTAAAATAAATAGGTTTTCATTCTAATTTCACAAATTACATATACTCCCCATGATGACTAACTTGGATACAGCTTAACACAGTGCTTGAGAGTGAAAGTTCTAGAACAAGAGACCCTGGATTCCAACACCAGCCCCACCACCTATGATCTACACCAGCCCTGACACGTCACTGCTCTTCCAAACCCTCTTCCCATAAAGTGTCCTTTATATAATGTAGGTGACATGTTTTACATGGGAGGAATTCAATAAATGTTTGCTATCATTAGCTAGAAGACTTTTAAGAAATTAACCATTGTTTTCTGTAATTTAAAATGCTGAGACACTAAAAACCAAAAAGAAAGAGGGAGGGTGGCTCTTTTTAAGAACTCTTATGTTTTCCAGAGTGATCTTTTTATTTATTAACATTAGCAACAAACTCACGTGGTTTACCCTTTTATTGCCAAATGAGTTTCATGCTATTTTTCTCTTTTCTTTTTTTTTGTATACACCATGAAGTATTCTGGTAAATCAACCCGTCCTCCACAACAGCTGCTATGCGAAACTGACTCATGAAATGTAGACACAGAAATGAAGTATTTGATCATCCGGGTCCATCCATTTGCCAATGCACCAACAGGATTTTTCCATGCTACAATATATTTTCAAATATTGCAAATAAATTGCTGTTGAGTGTTGTTAGAAATCATTCACTACATATGAGAAAAATGTCCCTCATTTTGTAAAAGCTATAAATCCATTAACTTCTGATTATAATAAAAAGGAAAGAACAAAAGATGTTATCCTAAATTTCAATGTCCTGAAGGGCATGAAGGCCATCTCTTTTTGCCTTTCAAAAAGAAAATTATTCAAATTAAGTCATATATTTCAATTGTTCTAGACAACATTTTTTGCTATAAAGAATACAATTGCTAGTCCTATAATCTTAGATGGAGATACAATGTAGAAAAATGTTTGGTGTACATATTCAAACGTTTATAGGAAATTCCTTCTGTCTTCCATTCTGCCCATAATGTCCCCAAACAACACTGGTACAGGCACTTCTGTCATATTGTTATGTTATTAATATGTTACATTGTTATTTTATGTTAGCATTTCTCCTATGTGGCTATGGGCTTTCAGAATCCCACTGTTTGTTGAGCTTGCTTCACTTAGAAGGAAGCATTATTGACATACGGGTAAAACTGGTTAAAATTACCTTCGGTACTAGCCTGTAAACCTATGAAAGAAAGTTCAACTTCATAAAATTAATGAAATGTTATCTGAACCCTGAAATACAATTTTTCACTTCTCAGACCGGCAAAATTGGAAACATTTAATGGAAATCCTTTGCTGGCATGGATTTTTATACACTGTAGTGGAAATACAAATTGGTGCAACTTTTTCAAGGAGCCATTTGGCAATATCTATCAAAATGTTAACTAACATATACTTGGACTCAGTAAAGCACTACCAGGAATCCAATCTAATGTATCTTCTCAAAAAAGCATCCACACACACATACACACACAGATACAGTGATGCTCGCCACAGCCTTATTTATAAGGGGATGTGGGAACTGGCAACACCATGAATGTCCATCCTGGTGGGACTACGGATATAACTGAGCATGCACTGGACACCAGCATGTCCCCTAAGCAGGATGAGGCTGGCCTCAGGGTCATGCACAAAAATCACTTAATTTTTTTAATCAAAATGTGCTGTGGGATCATATAACTTTTTTCTAAGTACATAAAAAATTATTAGAGACTTTGGGATGGTGATACCTAGGAAGGAGACTTAATTTTACCTACATTGTTTTACATCAAGATGTTTGCATCTTCTTAGTTTAAAAAAAAAATACTTAAAAAGAGGTACAAAACCGATCCAGCAATAATACTGTTTATAAGATCTTCCATTAGAGTTTAAAAAAAAAAAAGAATTATCTTCTTTCTTTTTTCTATTTACTGTTCATTTATTTATTTTGGCTGTGTTAAGTCTTAGTTACAGCATGTGGGATCTAGCTTCCCAACCAGAGATCAAACCCAGGCCCCCTGCATTGTGAGCGCAGGGTCTTACCCATTGGACCACCAGGGAAGTCCCCATTAGATGTTATATTGGCATCATCCATGTTATATTTTCTCTTCCCAGCCCCCATCTGCTAAGTACCAGGCTGGCCTTGATTTCATTTTCTCCTCATTTGCTAGAGAATCAGCACAGAGAAGGTCCTAACATCACCACCCCCAGCCCCTGCAATGAGAAGCGTACCCCACAACACCGCCGGGCCATCCAGTTCTGACCCAGCCCACAGCCAATCCTGAATCCCCTGGCACTGCTGACCGTACAACATAACACTGTGCAATTACAGAAGAAATACCCCCCAAGTATTTTGAGAACTAGTAGTGTCATTGAAGTTCAAATATAGCTTCCAAATAACAAAGTGTTTTAAAACAGAAAGGTAAACCCAGGTTTGCGTGCTATTTACCTGCTGGGATTTCCAGGAGGAGGGGAGTGCATCTTAAATACTAGCTGGCATCTTAAATACTACATATATATATACATATATGTAAAAACATACAGTATACCTAACTCTATGAAAGTATATTAATCATTCTAAATGATACCAAAACTACCTCCATCTAAAATGAAGAAGTATCTCCTTGCAGTATAAGGTGTTGAAAACATGGCTAAACGCCACCACAGATTCATCCCTGAAAATCCAACTGAATTAACTTTCAAACTACCAATCCGCAACATGCAATCCTAGCAAAGATCATTTATCATCATAGTTGTGAGGAGGCCCCACCAGACACTGTCAAATCTAACATTCTCAAAAATATCCTCATAATCATGAAACATTCCATTGAAATTCTCAGAGCATGGGTATCCATTTCCCTTTCAAAAACTTGCCTCTCTGCACGCAATTCCTGTTTACTGGATTTCATTCTTCCTGTTTAATGACTCCTCCACCCCTGGTGTGACAAAATAAAAAACCTGAAGGAATCTATTTTTAGCACAAATATTCACTTAGGTATTTTCTATGTAATCAACAGGATACAAAGTTGTTTATGCCTAACCAAAATTTGCCTGCTTTGTTCACTGTCCACTTGCTAATACTGAACAAAGGAAAATCTTTCAACAAATCTCAATTAACAAAAGATAACTTGAAAATAATTTTGAACTTAATGTTGAGTGTATACTTACTCATGTCTGATTCTTTGCGACCCCATCCATGGACCGTAGCCTGCCAGGCTCCTCTGTCCATGGAATTCTCCAGACAAGAATACTGGAGTGGGTTGCCATTTGCCTCCTCCAGGAGATCTTCCCAATCCAGGGATCAGACCCTCACTTCCCTGCATTAGCAGGCAGGTTCTTTACCGCTGCACCACCTGGGAATCCCATTTGAGCTTAATATCCCTCCAATAATTATAACTGTGGATTTTAAATTACCTAAATAGCCTGTCAGGAAAAAGTGACAAGTGCTCTGTATCATTTGGGGTGTGTATGAATGACAATACAGGAAACACTGCTCAAAACACCTTAGAATCTTTTGTGTTTCTATGCCCTAAATGTGTGCTCTACATTTGGCAAGATCCTCTTCTCAAAGCCCTAAGTACTACCGAATTATCCTCTGAAATGACCTTGAAGTCAATGTAGAAGAGAACACCGTCAATACAATCCTTTCGATAGAAACACCCCTGAGTCTGTGATGGGACACCTGCTAATTAAAGTTCCTTCTCTTTTTTCCCAGGCCCCCTCATCACAGCACCTCCGCATAGTCACACAAACTCTCCCCTATGGGCACTGCCCTCCCTGGGCCCTGAGCTCCTGCTCCACGTCCTGTTCATCTGTGTTTCCCGGCGCACCTGGCAGAACAGTGCCATGCACACAGATGTGTTCTACGCACATGTGCAGAGTGCCTGAAATGCGCAAGTGTGTGCCTCCCAGAATTTTACAGTTATGACTTATAATACATTCACCAAAAATGTGGCCCAGCCAGATGCACCAGAACCACGAGAGACTCTATTCCCTGGAAACCGACAGCGTTTCACTGTCACACCTAGTTTAGTTCATGCCTGTCTGGAAATCCCCTTCGGGTAGTAGTAAAGATGGTGTCCTTTCAACGTATATGGACTAACTCTAATCTAGGATTAGGTGACTGGTATCCTGGTCCAGTTATTTCTGATTCAGATGGTCTCAGGGAACAGTAACCAAGAGATGAAAATACAGCTTATGATTATGATACTGGGGGACTTCCTTGTTGGTTCAGCAGTTAAGAATCTGCCTTGCAATGCATGGGACATGGGTTTGATCCCTGGTCAAGAACTAAGATCCCACATGCCTTGTAATAACTAAGCCCACGCGCTGCAACTCATAAGTTTATACAGCACTACAGAGACCATGCGCCGCAACTAGAGAATCCATGCACAGCAACTAGAGAGTCCATGCACCGCAACGAGAGAGTCTGTGTGCAGCAACTAGAGAGTCCGTGTGCCACACTAGAGAGTCCATGTACCACAGTGAAAGATACTGCATAACAGGACGAAGACCCCACACTCCACAACTAAGATCTGACAGAGCCAAATAATTTTTTTTAAGAAAAGAAAGATTATTACACTGCTTTTCCCTAACCCTTCCAATCAACCAAACTTAAAATATAAATTCTAAATTCCCTTATCTTCATCATTAAACCAACAACAACAAAGCTGGGAGGAAAAATTCTCCCCAAAAGAAAAATTCTATTCCTTCATATGCATCTATCTGTCACATATTAAGTTAACTAATGACCACCAGAGAAGTGAGTCACTTTACTCTCATTGGCATCCTAGAGTCCTTGCCCAGCTCAAGATGTGAACAGAGTGGAATTTTAACAAAGGTTGGCCACATCCTAAGGTATCTATATTTCAAAAGCTGATAAGAGATAAAACTTTATTCAATGTAGCAGTAAAAACTGTATCCAGACTACATGTATCACTGTGTTTGTAACTTACGCTAGATAACATGGAGTCATGAAAGTACGAACTTAACACTTCCATTTTTTGTCAAAAAGAAGGGAATACTCTCTAGCTTTTAGGTGTTCTGTGGTACAGACCCATTCTGTATATGTATGTGAGTACAGCTCTCCATCCACCCCTGGTCACTGGTCCTTTCAGCAGTGCCAGGCTGGGATGAAACAGTTACCCAGGTAAAATCTCCATGGAGAAATTTCTCATTCCAGCACCTCCCTTGTAAAGTTTGTGGTTGATGCTTTTGGTTGATGTATTGGGCCACATTATATGGTAAAATTAAACCATATTCACTCAGGTTCCATTAGTAATTCAGTCTGGACTAAAGTCGATTATACCATGAAAATGCTAAGCAAGTTAATAATGCAATTAAATCCGTGTGCGGGCACATTTACCCTACTTAAGAATTTAAGAGCCTCAGTACATTAGTTGAACATAAGTTACAAATGAACAATTTCTTAATTCACTAAATCAATTCCAAAAGGATAGAAAACATTTTTTAAAGTATTATTGTTGCTCTTTGTGCTTACAGATAATAATGAGTTGCATGTATTTAAATACTCTAAGATCTGAGCATTTCAGAAATTTAAAATATCCTTCCCAGTAAACTTAGATCTTTGAATTATTTTTGCATTTGCTTTTTACAAATTCATTCTCCTTTCCCAGAATGATGCCTCAGGTATAAATACCTTTAAAGGGTGTAGGTTTTGTTCCCCGCCCACCTCCCCCACCAACCCGCCCCGCTACACACACACACACATACACACACACACACGAAATGCAAAGTAACTCCTAACTGCGGAATTGAGAGATGGCAGCCAGGGTGAGTGTTATGAACTGATGGGATGACGCCCTGACCCCGGTGTGATGGCATCTGGAGATGGGTCTTCAGGAGGTAATCAGACTGAGATCAGGTCTTGAGGGTTCGTGGTCCAATGGTACAGGTGTCCTTATCAGTGAGGGAGCCATACCACAGCTTTCTCTTTCTCTCCCTCCTCCCCAGACCCCTCCATTCACACAGAAAAGTCCATGTGAGGACAAGGCAGCTCTCACCAGAAAGCGAGTCAGCCAGACCCTTGATCTTAAACTTGTAGCCTCCAGAACTATGAGAAAATGAATTGCCATTGTCTAAGCCACTCAGTCTATGCTATCTTGGTATGGCAGCCTGGGCGGACTAATATAGTAAGTTTCTTAAATCCAGCCAAGTTAAGCCAAAGTAAGATTGAAACGCACATGAAATAAAAAGAACAGAGCCAAAACACCGATACTACCAAAACCCTCACTTTTACCAACTGCGAATGACCTAGGATGCATATACATTTAGCTTCTTCTGTAGTCTGAGATTAGAAACCAATGGCCATTAGGGACCAGAAGCTGAAGCTGAGGATGGCACCATGGACGCTGGTCAGGAACCAAGGTTGTGAGGGGCAGCATGTACACCCTCAGCTCAGCTGCGTGCTCTCCTTTCTAACTAATGCTACTCAGTCCCAGAAATCACTGTGTAGGAAAAGCTGTCAAACTTCCTCGCAACTTGACAGAATTACACTGTATTATACTCAAGCTCATTTGAAAGAAAATAATACATACTTCAAATCCCAGAAACTGTTATTACAGTAAAAATATATCACTAGAGAAAGCAGTATGGAAATGTGCACTTCCAATCTGTTCAACAAATATTTTATTAAGCACACTTCCCCCCAACCCCCACCTTACCCCCAGCATGGGGGCGGGGGGCGGGGGGCGCTCATGTCAGTCACTAAGAGATGAATTTCTGATGATAAAGAGATATCAGGTGTCAGTTCAAGAGCACCAGAGCCTCAAATCTCCAGCCCAGTGAACTCCAAACTACTTAATGATGATAAATTACTTTTTTTTTTCAACTTTTTACTTTATATTGGAATGTAGTAGATTAACAATCTTGTGTTAGTTTTTGGGGGACTGCAGAGTGACTCAGTTATACACATACATACATCTATTCTTTTTCAAATTTCCCAAGTAATTTGTTACATAACATAGAGCAGCGTTCCGTGTGCTATACAAATAGACCCTTGTTGGTTATCCATTTTAAATACAGCCAAGTGTGTACATGACAACAATTCTCTGGATCACATAAGGGCATTCCAAACTCTACTCATTCTAAAACTGAGCTCCCGATCACTATTTCTTTCATCAAACTTGATCTTCCCAAAGTCCTTTTCTTCAATAACTCCATCCTTCCATAAACTCTAAAGTCATGCATGATTCCCCTTTCTTTCCACTCAAATGGAACACCTCGTCTGCTCTCTTTCATTGTACACAACACACATGAGATAATTGCTCTCTTCCATCACTTGCTTCCACAAGCTGACAGCATGAGCCCCAGACTGCCTCCGTAATTCCATGCTCTCCCCACCACTGACCATCCTCCACCCAGCATTCACAGTGACCTCACCACACCTCTACCCAAAGCCTCAAACAGCCCCCAACACACCCAGAATGAATCCAAACTCCCTATGCAATCAGGGCTCTCCACCAACCTCTGATGTCAACACCTTCCACAAGTCACTACCTCACGGCTCCTGCCCTGAAGCCTCCACCCTCACCAGCCAAGACCCCCTCTAGGCAGTCTCTTCCCTGGAGGAGGGCACGGCAACCCACTCCAGTATTCTTGCCTGGAGAATCCCATGGACAGAGGAGCCTGGTGGGCCACAGTCCATGAAGAGGAAGCCCAAAGAGTTGGACATGACAGCAACTTTCACCTCAAGTGAAGCAGTCTCTGACTTTTCCCCTCCATTCCCCACAAGGCAGGCCCTCTTCAAATACCACTTCATTATCAGTGAAGCCTTCCAAATGTGGCCTTAATCACCTTAAGCTTTTCCTGTGATACTTGTCAACACCTGACTTACTGTATAGCCTGTTTGCATGATTCCCTTCACAAGCACTGTGTACCAAACAGGCAGGGCTCAGCTGTTCACAGCTGCATCCTTAGAGCCTGACAGTGAGTGGCAACACAACGGACTTCTGATAAGTGTGTACTGAATTAATTTATTTATATTATAAGGACTCATAGGACTAGTGAATGTTTACCAATATCTGTTTTACCAATAACCTAAAAATTTTTCTGCAGTGAGGTTCACTATAAAAGGAAAACACTAAACTTAAAAAAAAAACAAACGTCTGCTTCAAAGTTCAAAGTCCCTGGACCAGACCCCCTGACCTTTCTGTGTTGCCACATCCTGGTGCTGCAAAGAGCCTTTCCCCATGTTTGTCAGAAAAGTTATTCACATCACACAGGGAGCATTTCAGCACTATGAAAATATTCTCCCTAGAACCTATCTACAGAACTATCTATGGTGGAATCTGGAGGAAATATTATTTTCTCACAATTTCTAGAACATATCCATTTGTAATATAAATGGGGAAACTACAGACCTCTAATATCACATAAATTAAATCAGCATTTAAAAATACACAGATTTGCATTTAGCCAAAACAGTAAAATGAGTAACGATTTCGCTACAAATAAAAACTATTTGCAAAGATACAAAGTGGCATTCAATCTGATAAAGAATTTTATCCAAAATATAGAAGTCTCACAACTTCAGGAAAAACGTAACTTTTCAAAATGATAAATGTAATATGGTACCTAGGTTGGATATGGAACAGAAAAAATACATTAGTGGAAAAACTGCTAAATGCAAAATAAAGTCCATAGTTGAGTGACCAGTGTTTTTTCAACATTTCTTTCTTAGTTTTGTGAAAATACGATGGTTCTGAAAGGTGTAAACAGTAGAATATGAGTGACAAGTATACAGAAATTCTCTATTTTGGCGCCTTTTATGTAAATCTAAAAGTATTTCAAAACAAAAAGTTAAAAGGAGGTGAACAAAATACTTGCAAAGACTTGTACCAAAGAGATGTGGATAGCAAATAAGTAAATGAAAAGATTCTCATCATTAACTGTTAACGAACTGCTTGTACATGAACGTTTATGGCAGCGATATTCAAGGCAGAAACATCCCAAATGTCCAACAACTTATGAACAGATTAACAAAAAGTGGTATGATGAAATACTGTTGCTGTTGTTCAGTCATCCAGGGGTGTCTGAATATTTGCAACCCCATGGACTGCAAAATGCCAGGCCTCCCTGTCCCTCACTATCTGCCAAAGTTTGCCCAAGTTCATGTCCATTGAGTCTGTGATGCCATCCAGCCATCTCATCCTCTGACACCCTCTTCTACTGCCCTCAGTCTTTTCCGGATCAGGGGCTTTTCCAGTGAGTCGGCTGTTCACATTACGTGACCAAAATACTGGAGCTTCAGCTGAGTACTCCAATGATTTCCCTTAAGACTGACTAGTTTGATCTCCTTGCTCCAAGGGACTTTCAGGAATCTTCTCCAGTACCACAGTTTGAAGGCATCAGGTCTTCGGCGCTCTGTCTTCTTTACAGTCCAGCTCTCACAATTGTACATGACTCTGGGAAGACCATAGCCTTGACTATACGGATCACTGTCAGCAGACTAATGTCTCTGCTTTATAACACAGTCTTGGTTTGTCACAGCTTTCCTGCCAAGAAGCACTCATCTACAGATTTCATGGCTGCAGTCACCATCTGCAGTGATTTTAGAGCCCAAGAAGAGGAAATCTCACTAGTTCCACCTTTTCCCCTTCTATATGCCATGAAGTAATGGGGCATGATGCCATGATCTTAGTTTTTTTAATATTTAGCTTTAAGCTGGCTCTTTCACTCTCTTCCTTCACCGTCACCAAGAGGATCTTTATTTCCTCTTCACTTTCTGCCATTAGAGTGGTAACATTCGCATATCTGAGGTTGTTGATGTTTCTCCCACCTATCTTGATTCCAGCTTGTAACTCATAATATTTCATGACGAAATATTATTTGGCCCCAAAAAGGAATGGAATGCTTTATACATATTACAACGTGGATTAACCTTGAAAACATAATGCTAAATCAAACAAGCCAGGCACACACAAAAACTGCATATTACATTCATACAAAATGTCCAGAATAGGAAATTCTATAGCGACAGAAAGTAAACTCCTGATTAGTTAGGACAGGAAGCATAGTGCACAGCGGGTAATAGCTAAAGAGCACAAGGATTTTCTTTCTGAGGTGATAACAATGTTCTAAAACTGACTGTGATGGTAGCTGCACATTCCTGTAAATACACTAAAATTCACTGATCATAGGCTTTAAGTGAGTGAATAATACAGTATACAAATTATACTTCAATAAAGCTGCTTGTTAAAAAACACTAAGATATCAATATAAGCTTATTAATAAAATGCCTTAAAATATAACCTGACATATCCAAGTGCTAATTAGGATGCAGGACAACTGGAATTTTCATGCACTGCAGATGGAAATACCATATGACACAGCTGCTTTGGAAACAAGAATTTGTCAGTTTCTCATGAAGTTAAACAGCATGTAGCCCCAGGAATCCCACACCTAGGTATTTGCCAATAAAAACAAAAATACATGTTCACATAAATTCTTACATGTATGGTTTACAGCAGTTTTATTCATAATTGCCAAAAACTAGAAGTAACTCAAATATGGATTGGGGATTAACAAATTTTGGTACATCTTTATGATGAAGTACTACTCAGCAATGAACAGGGAAAAAAACAAACAAACAAAAAAAACCCACTACTGATACATGTCACAGCATGGCTCAATCTCAAAAGCCTGATGCTTGATGAAGAAGTGATGCCAGAAGATGGCCCACTATATGATTCCATGTATTAATATATGACATTCTGGGAAAGGCCGCTGCTGCTGCTGCTAAGTCACTTCAGTTGTGTCCAACTCTGTGCGACCCTACAGACAGAAGTCCACCAGGCTCCCGTGTCCCTGGGATTCTCCAGGCAAGAACACTGGAGTGGGTTGCCATTTCCTTCTCCAGTGCATGAAAGTGAAAAGTGAAAGCAAAGTCACTCAGTCGTGTCCCACCCTCAGCGACCCCATGGACTGCAGCCCACCAGGCTCCTCCATCCATGGGATTTTCCAGGCAAGAGTACTGGAGTGGGGTGCCATCTGGGAAAGGCAAACCTGTAGTAAGAGACATCAGACTAATGGCTGCCACAGTCAGGGCTAGTCAGAGGAGACTGACTACAGACAGGGGCAGGGAGCTTTCCAGATGATGGAAACATCTCTGACTGTGGTGACTGGTGGTGGTATGCCTGTACACATGTTAAAATTCATAGAATTTTATACTGGGACAGGATAAATCTTACTATAGATAAATTACATCTGCAGACTTCCTGCTAAGACTTCATGCTCCCAATCAGGGGACCCAGGTTCTATTCCTGGTCAGGGAACAAGATCTCATTTGCCACCACTAAGAGTCTGAATGTTGCAACTAGAGATACCACATGCCACAACTAAGACCCAGGTCAGCCAATAAATAATATTTAAAAAAAAATTATATCTGACTGTTGTAAAAGTTGCAACCAACTTAATTACAATTTGTGTTTTTAATTCCTAATACAATGTTGACAGTAGTATGCTACTACAATAATTATCGAAATTAGAAATGCAAGAATCCTTTGGCCCAACAGAAATTTATCAGATCACATATGTAAGGGATATTCCTTACTGGGAATACACTGTACTGGCTAAACTCACAGGCACACCCCACAAGCGAGCTCTTCGTTCACTGTTCCAGAAAGATTCCCAAATTATATTTTACAGTAAGTAAATAAGCAAGGGACAGATAGATAAGTAGATATAATCTGGAGGTTGGGGAAAACATTTTGTATGGGTCTATGCACATATCTTCAAAAAAAAATCTTTGGAAGAATAAACAAGCAACTAAGACCACTCACTCTGTTTTGGGGCTGGAGACCAGGCACATGTGGAGCAGAAGAGGAAGGAAGGCTCTCCTTTGCATACCTTTTTATAATGTTTGATATGTGAACTATGCACACGTGCACACACACACACACAAAACCTAAGTAAGTATTATTTAAAACACTGGTTTTTAAATATATAGTCTAAGTGCAAATGATGAACATTTGTGGTACATTGCAAACATTCCAGAGACAGCAACACATTATCATGTACACTTACAATGCAGGGTGAATTTTGAGCAAACCACTAGGAGGTTGCACTTAACCTTTCTTTCTGATCCCAATGCCCCTCAAAAACAGGAGCCTGTGGAATGGTCAACATAGAATGTTCTGGAAGGAAATGATATGGTTTTGTTTTTTAAAGGAGCCATAAATGAGAAAATTCAGAATTTAAAAAAAAAGAAAAAATACCTTGTTACCCCTTTGAAAAACCTCCTTTCTGCCCTAGAGTACTGTGTTCTTCCATCCCAAAGGAAGGGCATTTTCTATGTCTTGTAAGGACAAAGGGGAACAAACTGGACTCGCTACCAGACACAGTGACACAGGTCTCCTCAACTGAAACGACTAGAGCACATCACTGAAACACAAATACATCCCCAGAACCACCAAAACATCTGGATTTCAGCATTTCAGAAGCACTTAAGACTCCTTAAGATCTCACATTCCAGAATCTAGCATCTGTCTTTCATTATATAGTTGAGATCAAGAAGTACAATCATAAAATAGTGTCGGATAATGTCAGATAACATAAACAGTATCTCTCTGCAAGATACAGGCTTATGAATTAATTCTTAGCATATCTGGGTAATTTCTGAACATTTCTCGATTCTGGTCAAATTCCAGTTCAATTAACCCCTTTCTAAATAACGTACTCAGACAACAAAATTCACTTACGAGTTAAGACATCTTCATGGCAATAGTCAGAGAAGCAGAAGCGCCAGGAATGTTTTACTCTCCAACTTGCTAGTTCCGAATACTACAATCCGTTCAAATCTGGTCCCTGGGAGCAAGCCCCTGAGCCTTTCCCCCACCTTTTTCAGTCAGCACTGAAAACCAAGGCTTCCAACTATGTTTCCAGACAGAAAGGAATTATTAATATAATTCTATGTGGAAATGTCATAAGCAACAGAAATAGGAGGTATGTCAAGTCTGTGTTTTTCTGACAAACGAGCAGATGCATGGATATACTACTGCTGAGAAAAACTGGTTAGTTTCCCCTGAACCCCCACCCCAGTACACAGCAACTTGAAAGGCATTAAGCTAGCCCAAACCAAAGATCAAAGAATTCTAATTGTAATCATCACTTCCATTCTCTTCAACTGACAAAAATCCTTAATATAGTTGATTATTAAAAATAAAAAAGGAAACAAAAACCAATAACAACTAATCAGAAGAAGATACCAAGATAATATATTTATCATGTTACTATGTCACTGGATAAAACAAAGTACTGAAAAGGAGGAAAAAGAATAACACATTTACATCCTTAGGGCTTCCCTGGTGGATCAAATGGTAAAGAATCCGCCTGCAATGCAGGAGACCTGGGTTTGATCCCTGGGTCAGGAAGATCCCCTGGAGAAGTAAATGACAACCCTAAGGCAGTATTCTCCAGGCACTATTCTTGCCTGGAGAATTCCATGGACAGAGGAGCCGAGCGGGTTACAGTCCATGGTGTCGCAAAGAGTTAGACATGACTGAGCAACTAACACTTTACATCCTTAAAACAGTATCCAGTGACAAAACTGTCAAGAAATATTAGATGCTACTAAAACCATCATGTAAAACTCTGCATTTTTTCAGATAAACCTAATGACTAAGACAAGCTACTTAAAAGACAGAGTTAATATAACAATATCTAATACTTACTGAGACTTATCTATTGGCTAAGTACCTGGACCTAAGTTAAAAATAGACCTTCCAGTCCTACTCTAACTCCAATTATTTTAAAAATTAAAATTTTAATAAAATTATTTATTTGACCACACTGTGTGGCTTGCAGAATCTTAAGTTTTCCACCCATGGATCAAACCCAGGTCTCCTGCAGTGGAAGCACACAGTCTTAACCACTGGACCACCAGGGAAATCCCAAAATTTCAATAAAATGAGATTTTAGAGCTGAAGCTCATCTCTGAAGTACAAGTAACCTAGTGAAACATTTTATATAAAAAGAAATGGGCAAATAAAGAGAAAGACCTTAAGCAAATTGGAACTTCACTTTGTAACAGTTCTTACTACAACAGTCCAGATATTGACACTCAATTTTATTTCAGAAGGAGTCTGGTAGAGTGGAAAAAGTATGGACTTTGAGATCAGACAGTTATGTGTCCTTAAGAAAAGGAGTTAACTTCTCTATCTCAGTTGCTTCTTCACTGGTAAGTTAAGAGCCGCATCTCCTGCTTAATTGGGTTGATGTAAAATCCCATGGATGGAGGAGCCTGGTAGGCTCCAGTCCATGGGGTCGCTAAGAGCCAGGCATGCCTGAGCGACTTCACTTTCACTTTTCACTTTCATGCACTGGAGAAGGAAATGGCAACCCACTCCAGTATTCTTGCCTGGAGAATCCCAGGGACAGAGGAGTCTAGTGGGCTGCCCTCTATGGGGTCACACAGTCGGACACAACTGAGGCGATTTATCAGCAGCAGCAGCAGCAAAAACTAAAAATGCTTTTGAACTGTGGTGTTGGAGAAGACTCCTGAGAGTCCCTTGAACTGCAAGGAGATCCAACCAGTCCATCCTAAAGGACATCAGTCCTGGGTGTTCTTTGGAAGGAATGATGTTAAAGCTGAAACTCCAGTACTTTGGCCACCTCATGTGAAGAGTTGACTCACTGGAAAAGACTCTGATGCTGGGAGGGATTGAGGGCAGGAGGAAAAGGGGATGACAGAGGATGACAAAGGCATCACCGACTCGATGGACGTGAGTCTGAGTGAACTCTGGGAGTTGGTAATGGACAGGGAGGCCTGGTGTGCTGTGATTCATGGGGTCACAAAGAGTCGGACACGACTGAGCGACTGAACTGAACAACTCAAAAATGAGGGGAAAAAACCTAGCTGACTTTCTGACACATAATGAAGACTTAATAAATGTCTATTGCTTTTCCGTATCGTCCCTCAGTTCTTCTAAGTTGCATTCTCCCTAAGTATAAATGAAGAGCAAACAACACAACTCTAAGTATTATGTATTATTATACTAATGGAGACTTGAACTTTCAAAGGGGCAGCACTACAAAAGTAACTCAATAAAAGATAATTAGAAGCATAAAGATTCATTTACTGTTGTACCTTTTAATAGTGAACGTTTATATTATGAAGGTAATTTCAATTCCTTTTCAAATTCTTCAAAAATAGTCATGAAATTTCTATTCCACATTCTTATACTTATTAACACTCTTCTGCAAGTTTTGGCTAAATCTCTAAGTTCACAGAACATTCAAATGTAAGTACAGAATGATGACAGATTTCAATAATCAGAAAAGAACAGAAAATCATATCTATTCACAGCACACAAATATAAAGCTTTTATTTCAAAAATATGTATTCCAATAAACACTCTTAGAAGAGAATACATATACATGTTACACATATGGAAAGACTTTGCCACTTGAGTACTTTTGAAAGTGAAAAAATTTTTGGTTCAGCTTTTCTATTCAACATAAAATAATCAAAACTACTCAAGATATATTGGTGTAGATGAGTTCTTACACAATGGTTCTTTGAAGTCTGAAAGTGCTTTACAAAGAAAGCTCTTTAGAAAGCTCAACATGAAGCCTATAATTCTAAAATGATCCAGATAAGTATTAATCTGGACAACCAAATAAAGAAATAATTTGAAAACATGGTCTTACTGCCTCACTCACACTGAAAAGAGGCATATTTCTATAAATACTACTAGCCAAATAGTATTATTTATATAGCCAAATAGTCTCTTATCTTTTAAAATGACTCACAATTTCTACTGGCACTAATACTTTCATTGTGTCAGTGATTGTAATGTCTTACATTACTGTATAGACTTTTCCCTTTGAGAAGTACTTTCTCATACATTATGTTCATTTAACCCTTAACAGATACCCTCGAAAACAGTGTACTGTTTTAAAGACCAGAAAGCTGAGGTCCAAGGAAAGCTGCCAAAGTCACTCAGAGAATAGAGAGTACCACACCAGCCCCTCTCTCTCACCTACTTTTCCTCATTACAGACCCCAAAATGAGTGACATCATTAAAGCAACATCAATATAAAAGAAGCTAAGGCATTACAAATACTGTTTCTCTTGGATCTTACAAGAGATTAGTTATACAATTTAAAATACTGTCGATCTGACTTACAAAGGCTTACAAAGTAGATGTATAAAACAAAAAGTTCAGAATCCAGTAAAAGCAAATGTATACACCCCTCGAATAAAATCCAAGGAAAAAAAACTGAAGTCCAGGGCTTAGAAATTCATAAGATCATGCCTAGAGTTTCAGGCTTCTATTTTTGACTTACTTATGTGACTGACCAAAGTCATGGTGGCTAAGTAAAATTTGAATCACATCACCTATCCAAGCAATTCTGAGTTAATTGTGGCTGTCTTAAAATAATAACAAGCCTAAATTATGTTATACTCAAATAGTAAAAAATAATCTCCCAGGAGTTAAATTTTAAAATTATACCAAATTGGGTCGTGCCCTGTCAGTACTGCTTATTGAATTACGTGGAAATGTCTGATGCACACTTCATAGTTTAAGTATTTATGAAACGCTCAGGTATTATAAAACACCATGGAAACACAAATGTCTATAAGATAGATTCACCTTCAAGGAATTTTTTGCAGTTTAAAATAAGAGATAAGGTACACTAAAAACTGTAAGATACTTGTGAAAGCAATTGAAGAAGACACAAGTAAATGGAAATATGTTTTGCCTTCATGGATTGAAAGAATTAATATTGTTAAAACGATCATATTACCCAAAACAATCCACAAACTCAATGCAATCTGTATCAAAATTCCAATGACATCTTTCATAGAACTAGAATAAATATTTATATGGAACCACAACAGAGCCCAACTAGCCAAAGCTATATTCAGAAAGAATAACAAATGTGGAGGTATCACATTCTCTGATTTCAAATTATATTACAAAGCTACAGTTATCAAAATAATATGGCCCTGGTATAAAAACAGACACACAGATCAATGAAACAGAATAAGAGCACAAAAATAAAAGCATATATACATGGACAATTAACTTACAACAAAGGAGCCAAGAACACACAACGAAGAAAAGACAGTCTCCTCAAAACTGGTGTTGGGAAAGCTGGACAACTATATGCCAAAGAATGAAAAGAGACCAATTATATGTCACCACACAAAAATTAACTAAAAATAGATTAAAGGCTGGAATGTAAGACCTAAAAAGCATAAATTTCTAGAAGGAAACATAGGCGACAACCTTCCTGACATTGGTCTTAGCTATGTTTTTGGATTTGACTCCTAAGGCAAGGGAAACAAAAGCAAAAAATTAAAAATGAGACTTAGATTTCCCTGGTGATCCAGTGTTTAAGACTCCATGTTTCCACTGCAGAGGGTCCAGGTTAGATTCCTTGTCCCCCTGCTCGGGAAGTTCCACATGCCACACAATTTGAAAATTAAAATGGGACTACATCAAACTAAAACCTTCTACCATGAAGGAAATCATCAACAAAGTGAAAAGGAAACCTACTGAAAGAGGAAAGGTATTTACAAATCATAAATCTGACAAAGGGTCATATCCAAATATTTTGGTAAAATCCAGATATTTTGGTAAAATCCAGAATATACAATTCAAAATATACAAAGAACTCGTACAACTCAACATTTCAAAACACAAGGTCCAATTAAAAAATAAGCAAAGGACTGAATGGACATTTTTCCAAAAAAAAGACAAAGACATGGCCAATAGGTAAATAAAAAGATGCTCAACATGAGCAATTATTAGAGAATTGTAGTCAAAACCACAATGAGATATCACCTCCCATGGGTCAAAATGGCTATTACCAAGAAGATAACAAGCAACAGGTCTTATTAATACCAGGTGTGTGGAGAAAAGGGAGCCCTTGTGCACCGTTGATGGGAATGTAGACTGCTATAGCCACTGCGGAGAACAATACAGAGATTAATGGAAAAATTAAGAACAGAACTGGCATATGTTACAGCTATTCGCTGGGTATTTATCCAGAGGATATGAAAACAGTAATTTGAAAAGACACATGTACCCCTATGTTCAGTTAGCATTATTTACAATACAATAGCCAAGATGTGGAAACACCCTCAATGTCTACCAAGGGGTGAACAGATAAAGTGTGTGTGTGTGCACACACTATATACACTATAGAATATTACTCAGAATATTACCAGACAATAAATGCTTTCCTGAGAGGCGCAAGTTAAAACAATAAAAATTTTCACAAAGAAAGACTCAATATCCAGCTCAAGTGACTAGAAAAAGCTTCATAGAGGAGGAAACATTTAAGTTAGTCCTTTTTAAACGCCCAGGACAGGTCTGAGGGAAGAACAGCAAGGAATGAAGGGACCCTGGGTAAAAAGGGTCCCTTTGCTTGTGGCACGCAGACAAAGACCTGAGGATGACAGCAGTGAGAATGAAAGGAAGAATCAGGAAGGAAAATAAATAGATGTTTTCCTTCCCAAACTCCATGGTTAGCTTTTTACTAAATCAGTTCGAACATAGGAGCAGTTTACCCAGAAGATAATGCAAGAGTATTGTTCTTTGTGGTTACAAGTATCATTCTTGAAAATTACCATCCACAGGAATGGCTTCTACTTGTGAAGAAATAAGGCCTTTGGAGTTCTCTCTCTGAAATACCACCCTAAATAAACAGGTCCACAGCAGTGTTTCTTTTCTTGTACTATTGATCTTACAATCAACTGAGAAGAGTAAAAATGAAGGAAAGTGTAAATTACAACCTAGCCTAAAAGCAGAGCAGGGAGGACCAGCATGGGTTCCCATAAACATATTTAACTTGCTCATTTTCACTATCAGCAAAGGGGAATATTTGCCTAATAAATTAAGAAAATTATGAGAAATCCTTATAACCTTCTGAAAGAGATGATCGAGATTGGCCACTTTTTTTGTTTTTTTCTTGTCTAAACCTTGGACAAGAGAGAGTAAATGATATTTTACCAAAAAACAAAAAGTCACAACCTATTTCAAATATAAAGAAAACTGTAAGATATACAAAAGGGGAAGACAGAGGATGAGATGGTTGAATGTCATCACCCACTCAATGAACAAGTTTGCACAAACTGCAGGAGATAGTGAAGGACAGGGAAGCCTGGCGTGTTCTGCAACATGGGGTCGCAAAGAGTCAGGCACGACTGAGTGACTGAACAACAACAAATACAAAAGGCTAGACTTTAAGTTATGGGGGAGATCTTTCTTAATTCTAAAAAATCTCATCCAGTTTGATGAGAAGTATGGTTTTCTTTTCACCAGACTTTCAAAGATTTCCAGGAGATGCTAGTTTCTTTCTTCTTTCCCCTGTGCTAGTCTGTATTTTCCTCCAACCAATTTGAAGGTAAATACTGTCTTCCTAAAAATTGGCTCAAAATGTGTAACATTTACTCCCTTCCTTAAAAAAAAAAAAAAATCACAAGCAAAAATGTTCAAAATTCCGTACAATATCCCTGAAGTTTTAAATTAAATAGTTTTTAATCCTTTCCAGAAGACTACATTAATTCTAGTCTTCTGGAAGACTTTTCCTAGACACCTGAGGAGGCAACTGACAGTATGAAAACTGATTATCCTCTAAGGATGAAGTAAGGAAGCAGCTTAAATACTAGGAATGTTTCTACTAGGAGAGAGGAGGTCTGAAACTGAATACATTGTAATAAGACTTCCATTAACATTTTCTACAAAGTTTCACTGAACACTGGCAAGACTGTTGCAATTTTAGAGACCTTAGTGTCTCTCTCCTAAACCATAATGAAAGCCCATCTTCTCAAGAAAGTAATTTCATTTCTAACCCCAGAAGCCTCATTGAAATAGCCTCTTTTCTTTATTCACATCAATATAACTAATTACCATACCTGTACAAGTTATCATCTGTTAATTACTTAAGTTATTTTTGTGATTGCCAAGAAGTAACAGCTACTGAGGACAATTCTGCAGCCACTGTGAAAAGGAAAGATCAACTCAAGCAAGTTCCTGTTTGGGTGCAAGACAGAGAAAGGTAAACAATATAATAAAAAGCAAAGAGTTTTATCTCTGAATCCAATTTAAAGGTTTAGATAGTATGCCTACAATCATTTTTCAAAAGCTAAAGGTAGTAGTACAATCATTCTTGATTGCAAACACAATGGAAATAAAAGCATCTTTGAGTACAACACAGAGTTATTAAGCAGAGCACCCAGCTGGTGCCAACAGGGGCTGGTATATTTGATGGGCTTATATAATTCAGTTTTGTTTCATTAATGAAAGCCTAATTCAGGAAGAGGATTTTTCTTAAAACTTCTCACCTAACTCTAGATTTCTTGAAAACCGAGAGAAAGACAACACAGTTTAAATAAAGTCAGGCTGAAAAACTGATGAATTAACCTATACAAAAATATGTCCTTCCTGGGAGCAAAACTGTAAGACTCAGGAAAAAAAAAAAAACATATTGGGTAAACATCAGCAGATGAACAATAATAACACATATTACACCCAGTGCCTTTAAGACATTTTATGAACTGTTATGTTAATAATGTTACTATATAATAAAATTTCTTTTCTCCTTTCAGATTGTATTTGTAAAGAACACCAGGAGACACTTTATTAGAATGACTAAAAGTCCCAGTACTCTTTTGGCTACATCTCAAAAGAAGAAAATAATTGAAATTGACAAAATAGCTTTGTTTTCGCCGCATTTAAATAATAGTGCATCTAGTGTTCTTGCCTGGAGAATCCCAGGGACAGGGGAGCCTGGTGGGCTGCCGTCTATGGGCTCGCACAGAGTCAGACACGACTGAAGCGACTTAGCAGCAGCAGCAGCAGGCTGGGTTGAGATGCCTCTACTTCACTCCCCTTTGTATAAAGATGTGTGCATGCTCAATCACCATCAGACTCTTTGTGACCTCATGGACTGCAGCCTGCCAGGCTCCTCTGTCCATGGGATTTCCCAGGTAAGAATACTGGAGTGGTTGCCATGCCCTCCTCCAGGGGATCTTCCCGACTTAGGGATCAAACCCACGACTCCTGCATTGGCAGGCAGATTCTGTACCACTGAGCCACTTGGAAAGCCCCTTGTGTAAACATACCTCTTTGATTACAGACCTGCAATTATAAAAGACATATTAAATCCTTGAGCCCTGAAATCAGTTGGAAGTTCTCAGAAATGAGGAGTCTGTAAGGCAGAGGACAAATTTCTGTAGAGCCAGACAGTAAGTATTTTAGCCTCTGCAGGCCATACTCAGCCTCTGAAGCATGAAAGCAGCCACAGACAACAGGAAGAATGAGCCTGGCTGGGTCCCAATAAAACGTTATACACAAAACCAGGCTATGGGCTGAATTTGGCCCAAGGGCTAAGTTTACTCAGTCCTGATCTAGGAGATTAAGTTTTCAACAGTGTGCTGGCCCTGTCCCTGTGGCATGGGGAAATTCAACAACTACTCTTGGTGTTTATTTTCTCAGGAGTCCCAAACTAGATCAGAGAGTTGCAGCATTTTTTTTAGTGGTAAGTCTCCCTTTTCTAATGGAAGTTAAAGGTGGAGGCTAGGCCAGATTTCCAGGACTCTCCATAGGCCCCTGGAAGCCTCCACGTCTGTGGTACAATGATAGCTGATTCTAAGGTTCCACTCAGCGTCAAGAACCAACATTGACAAGTCTGTTTTCCTCAAGGTCCCTTCAGGCATCATCAGGTAAGGGAAGCAGTCTATGGATTACATGCCTTACTCATGCTCCGGAATCACACTATCCCTCCCCATAAAGAAGAACATTATGGGAATTCCCTGGTGGTCGAGGGGTTAGGACTGTGTACTTTCACTGCTGAGGACCCAGGTCCGATCCCCAGTTGGGGAACTAAGATCCCACCAGTCAGGCAGTGTGACCAAAAAAAAAAAAAGATCATTACATGACAAATTAAAAATTACAAAGTACTGATAAAAAGTAGAAATCAATGAAGTTAAATTCTACTCTATACATGTATTTAATTAAGATGTCTTTTACTACAAATGTGTAAATATTTTACCCAGAATGAGTGTTAGTACAGTTTACTTTTTTCTAAAGTTTTATATATAATCACTAAGTAAAGATCTAAGCACAGGGTATTTAATCTATTTCTGAAACTGCCCCTTAAGAAGTTAATGTGTGTGTGCTCAGTCACTCTCTGCAACCTCATGCAAGTATAGCATGCCAGGATCTTCTGGCCATGGGATTTTCCAGGCAAGAATACTAGAGTAGGTTGTTATTTCTTCTACTCCCTATCTTTCAGACCCAGGAATCGAACCGGCACCTCCTGCATTGGCAGGTGGATTCTTTACCAATACAACATCTGGAAAGCCCAAGGAGTTAATCTATACAAATAGTCATATCTAATAAAATGGATCAAAGCTGAGATCTCTACTTAGTAATGCTTTATCAGCAAATTGGTTCTAAATACTAATTTAAGTCTGTCATTACACTACTGTCCCTGACCATAGTCAAAAATCTCAAAGTAATTTTTAAAAAAAGGTACTGCAAAGTAGAACAAAGATGTCACAGGAGCTCAGAGGAAGAATTTATACACTCTGTTAAATTACAATCAAATATAGTGTAAATGACAGTTCAGTATATCAACACCAAAGTGATTAAACTTATGGGGAGGCAACTGCCTGATACTCAAGAAAAAAAAACTCTGCTCCACAAAGTTACATGTTTCTATAAAGGAGGGCTTCTGTGTTACAGAAACTGAACTACTGCTCCTATTCAGCTTTTACCCAATTCACTATTAATGTAGAAGTATATAATTACATTTTCCGCTGTATCTCAAATTCTCAGGGGAAAAAAAAATCAAGTCATTAAACAGCATTTATTAGCTCCAGTTCTGTGCTATGGGGTGTGCCAAGACCTGAGTTTTAAAGACGCATGGCAAATTCCAGCCAAGCAATCTCTCCAGTGAGGCCAACAGACACCTTACACATTAATCCATTTTTTTTTCACATTAATCCATTTTAAATGAAATCAAAGTCTTAACTTATACTCCAGATTCAGGCATATTTTAGACCTTAGCCCCCCTCCCAGAAACAAATAACTTACAAAAAAACACAGACTGTTTTAAAATAACAAATACCCCAGACTCTTTCAAGTAACATTTCTAGCTGTGAGCTTCTGATATCAAATGGTTTAACTGACCCCACTACACATAAGAGCAGTTTATCTACATAAATCTTGAATGCTATCATTAAAAGCCCATAACTATTCACATCTACTCTAAAGCAAGACATACTGCATACTTAAAGTTTTAATATCAAAGTCTGTCTTCTCAGACAGTAAAGAATCTGCCTGCAATACGGGAGACCCGGGTTCAATTGCTGGGTCAGGAGGATCCCCTGGAGAAGGGAATGGCAACCCACTCCAATATCTGGCCTGGAGAATTCCATGGGGTCACAAAGAGTCAGACACAAGTGAGCGACTAACACTTTCACATACTTTCACTAGTCTCATATAACATTCAATATGAAGTCACTTTTCTCAAAAACATAAGTTTATAAGTATGAATTCAACAAGTTACAGAAAACTATTTAAACTGCTATCTTTTATAAGTATTTTATATATGATTGCATATTTATATTTATAAAATGATGATGATTCAGCTTGTATGAGGAATGACAAATTGAAAACTTAAAAGTCCCAGAAAAATAACAAAGCACTGCTATACACAAAAATATCAGAACACAAAACTGAACACACAAGGAATGAAATAAAATTTTAAAAGAGTGCAACTGATGCGAAAAGAATGTAGAAAATATAATCCTATGTTTTATTTTAAATCACTACATAAATCAATAGTTTCCACTTAAAAACATACTTAAAAGTCACATTAGTATTTTATTTATATTTATATATAATGTTCACACACTGGTATTTTTACCTCTATTTTCAAATAAGAAACTGTGCTTCAGAAAATTAATAGTCATACATCTAATAACTGAACTAAAAAGTTAAATATATCTATGTGACTCCAAAACTGCAATTACAGTAATGTAGCTCTATATGTTACTGTAAGACCTCTGGAAGTAAGACTTTCAAAGAGGTCTCCTGAGAATCACTCTGTAAACTTTTTACAATCATCCATTTCCTACACAAAGTAAGTTGGACAAATACTATCAGCTCATAGCGCTCATTCATCTTAACCTCCTTCTTTCCTGCCTTTCTGCAATATACAGGCTTAAGTGCAAAATATATTTCCAGCCTCCTTTGCAACTAGGAGTAGCCATGTGACCCAGCTCTGGTCAATGACAAACACCTGGAGAGGACGTCCCTTCAAAATAACAAACTCTTACCAACAAAAGAGCTAAGAATTTCAACCTTCTCCCATCTCTCCTGCTTGGGATGCAGCCATCATCCTGGGACTCTGAAACCTAAAATCACTTGCTAAGTAGCATGAGCTAGTTTCCTTGATGAAATCTTAGAGCTTCTCCATCAGGCCTGAACTGCCTAACTTGAGATTTCTTATTTTGTGAGAAAGATAAGCCCATCACTAGGCCTCTGTGTGTGTGGTTTCTGATAACCTGCAGACTAATGCAATGCCAACACAATCTAAGCCATGAATCAATTCTACCAATTAGATTTATGTTATGATCACTTCAGTGAGTTAACTGTAAGATACATGAATGATGAAAAATTATCTAAGGGAAAAATAAACACCAACAACTGAAAAATAATAATATGGGAGGGGAGTTTGAGGGAGAATGGATACATGTGTATGAATGACTGAGTCTCTTCGCTGTCCACCTGCAAGTATCACAACATTGCTAATAGGCTATACTCCAATATACAATAAAACGTTTTAAAATACAACAAATATTAAGCACTCAAGTCAGAGACTGTTAAAAAAAAAACTAAAAATACATGAACATACTTAATCTATACAATTATACAAGGCTGGTAATATGAGTTGCTCAGTCGGGTCTGACTCTTTGCGAACCCATGGACTATCGACCAGAAGGCTCCTCTGCCCATGGAATTATCCAGGCAAGAATACTGGAATGGGTTAGCATTTTCTACTCTAGGGGATCTTCTCAACCTAAGGATCAAACCCACATCTCTTCTGTCTCCTGCTTTGGCAGGCTACTTACCACTAGCACCACCCGGGAAGCCCCATACTCATCGGTGGCAAAATTTTAACAATCCTTGACAAAAACAGAATATGGTGAAACAGAGCTCAATTTATTCTGAGATTATAACCTTTCTGTCTTTATGATATTAGAATGTCCTTTCTTTTATGAAATGAGAATAGTGGAGAGAGAGTTTAAATTCACTTTAACAAGCTTATTTCTCAAAATAAATAGATGACAAATCAATATCAGAAGCCCAGAGTTTTATGATTTTTAAAAAGCCCTTGAAATCCAAAAGCCTGAGACCCCATGAAGTGAAGTTACCTCCACAGGACCACAAAGCTGTCTGTGGTCTGGATACCAAAGTTCAGGATCATAGCCATCAGGTTAGATGAAGGGAATATACTCAATAAACTCAAAATAACTATACTGTGAATGCACTTAAAGACACAAATGTGCAACTACAAAGGAAAGCAGCCATCCCACCAAATGTCAAGTGGGAACAAGGACTTTTAAAGTGAAATGATTTTACCATGCTGACCCCCACAGAGCTTCCTCTAACTGATGTAGATTTAAACCATACCAGAGAAAATGGAATCAAGATAGGAATTCTCACCCATTCCAACTTAAGTCTCAAATGACTTTAGGTTTGGAGATTCACATCTGGGATTGAAGAACTTGTGGGTCTCGGCATACACTGTCTGCCTCAGAGAGAAGTCTGTGGTTTCCCAACTGAAGGAGCAGGGCAGTGCTTGATAACGCCAGCCCTAAAGCTCGCCCCTCAGTTTATTCCAGTCCCACAAAAGTAAGGGAATCTGACACCAATGAAGACTAGAAAAAACTGAAATGCAAAGTCTTCTTCACCTCTATTCTTGGCATTTCAATCTTTTTTTTAACTCGTGAGTTTTTAAAACTCAGCTCTAGTTGTTTGGAAATGTATAAATTTGATCAAGCACTTTTTTAATACAGTAACTAATTTAACTTAGCTGAACATTTCTAACAATTTTACCAAAAATTTTCTAATTTTGAGTGTGGAGCTTGCAAGACTGCATAATGTCACTTACAGAAGAAATCAGAAACTTTACTGCCTTGAAGACTTCAAATACTTAACTTACATACAGAACAACTGGACAAATGTTAAATAGGGCTAGTTAACATCTATATATTTTCACTATTTTTTACTTTATTAATGTAAGATTTTAGTTACTTCACAGGCTGGCCAGCTCTTCTTTTTCAGTTGTGCCCTCAAATGCAGTTACTGAAAACATCAAACAAAAAAATCCTATTGAAATATAGAAAACAAATGGCTTTATCTTTATAATTGAAAATAGTAAATATCTCCCAGCTTATAATTTATTTGTAGTTATCTCAAATGTTAGCACCTATATTTTTTAATCTAATCTTCCAGCACTAGTTTCAGTTACAGAAAAAAAATACATAGTATAAAAAAACAACATGTATTCTCCAATATTTACCACAAGAAAGAAAGGTAGGTGGCTGGCAGAGGAGGGGAGGTTGTAAAAGAAATACAAAGGCATTATATTATAATGTCTTTGTGTTTCAATTTTCCATTTATATATATACATAAAATATATATATATATATATGGAAAAAAGATTTGTATTTCTGTCTTGAACTGATTTTAATGAAACGCTGCACACGCAGCTCAGAGGTCTCCTCAGCTCCAGCTGTAATAGGGCCTCTGACCTGCCTCTTCAACAGTCACTGCCACCCTCCCCCTCCCTTCCATCTCCTCACTCCTACCAAAAGTAACAATTTAGAGACTAAGTTCACAGGAGAGGAAAGAGAGGGGGATGCTACAAACTTGATTTCACCTCAACTGACTTCCTTAAACTACTACCACAGCGTCTTTTCTACTTGCCTCATGCGCATGGAACATTTTACCTCCTGCACATTTTTTTCATATACCAAATATTCTAATTCACTTACATTTGGGATCATGAAACCGTCACAACTGGTAAAATACACTGCATTTTTATGGGAATATCTACAAAATTTAGGGAAAAAGGTGAATAAATTTTAGCTCTTCTTGTCCATTTATTGCAAGCTTGGATATGTGTGTGTGTAATTTCCTCTAATATATTGATTCAGCCATGTCACTAATGGCCTAATGTACGCAAAATATTTAGCTAAAAGGTACTGAGCTCTTCATTAAGATTAACTCAGGAAAAAAGATTATTTTTTTTAAATATCTTAATTTGGTGGCCTCTTGTCAGAGTCACAACAACCCCAAAAGCTGGTTGTTGGTTTTTTTTCACTTTTAATTTTGACATAGCTTTACACTAAAACAAGTTATTTTTTTATAAAAGGTAGTTCAGAGATCCTATACACTCTTCATCCAGCCTGCCACAGTAAAACTATCGATTCAAATGTCACCGGCTGTCCCAGTGTTTACTTTCTGGTCCGAGACCTCACCCAGAATCCCACAGTTCATTTGGTTATAATGCTTCCTTGGTCTCCTTCAATCTGTGGCTCTTCAACAGCACTTCATCCTTGAACACACTTCTGGGTACTGCCCATCTCGTGTGTGTAGTTGCTAAGTCGTGTCCAACTCTTTGTGACCCCATGGACTGTATAGCCTGCCAGGCTTCCCTGTCCAACGGATTCTCCAGGCAAGAATACTAGAGTGGGTTGCCCTTTCCTCCTCCAGGTTGTCTTGTAGAGCATCCTAAAATTTGAATTTGCCTAGTGTTTTATGACACTCAAATTGAAGGGCTTTTTAGTAAGAACACCGCTTCAGATGTGCCCTTCTTGGTGCATCATGTCGACACATCTTGTGATATAACTTTGATCACCTAGCCAATTTGGTATCTGCTAATTTTCTTCACTTTAAAAGTACTGATTTTCCCTTTGTAATTAATTAATTGATCTTGTGGGGAAGACACTTTGAGACTAAGCAAATATTCTGATATCCGATGTATACATATTTGTCATCACACTCTCACCCACTAGTTCTGGCATCTGATTCTTGTTTGCAACTATTATTACTGTAAGGTTTGCCTACCAGTGATTTTCCACTTCTAGCACACCTTCTACTTTTTTTTGGGGGGGGGGGTGGGGAATCCTACTGTAACAAAGAGCTGTCTCTTCTCCCCTATTTATTTATTTAATAATTTACTTATGTTGGCATGAGTTCATGGATATTTTTTCCCCTAGAGGTATAATTCCATATTTGGTTGTTCAAATTGTCCCCCTGGAACTCCTTTGTATAAATACATCCATCAGACTTCCTTCTGAATTGTAAAACACCACTTCGGTTGAGGAAAACCAGGTAATTTCTTTTCATGACATATTCTAGATGGTAAGACTACCTTTACACTTACATTATATACACAGAAAAAAATGTTTTTATGGAAAAAAAACTATATATATTGAAATATCCCAAATGTGTTGTACTCTCACAACTCTTGCTCATCCAAGATCTAATGATCTTCGGTCTTTATTTTATACCTATGTTTATTAACAATTTCTCACTGTTACTGTTTTAAATCCACCTTACCTTGTGCTGCCCCCATCCCCAAATACTTTTGGTATCTCAAGAACACAGCCCAAACCACTCAGAGATAATAGTAACTAAACTCATTTTGGCCAAAAGGTAACATGTCTTAATTATGCTAACTGAAAAATAGCCAATCCAAAAAGTCAATCTGTGTATGATTCCACTTACATGACAGTCTTGAAATGACAAAATTATAGCAATGGAGAAGAGATTAGTCCTTGCCAGAGGTAGGGCTGGCGTGATCGTGCCTATAAAAAGGCAACAAAAGGAATTCTTGTGGTAATGGAATCTGCACCTAGGCTTTATCATTGTCAGTATCCTTGTTGTGATATTCCACTACAGTTTTGTAAGATATTTGTAATGGGGAAAACATTACAAACGTTTTTGTAATGAGATCTCTGCATTATTTCTTATAACTGCATGTGAATCTACAATTATCTCAAACTAAAAACAAAAATTATTTTTTAAAAAGAATGAGTTTCAACTCTAGCATGAATACTCAGGAGAGATCAGAACCACCATCGTGCATCCCTTCAGTTCCACTGATTGCTAGCTGGCTTCTAAGAAAGTTACTATCAGCCCTCCCCAGAATAAACCACCAACGGCTAATTCTTCTTCAGGGTCTCTTTTCTGATTAGCTTTTACATGAACACACACCACAAGCTAGAGAACAGAAAGCTGCCAAGGGCCAGAAAGTACTGGTTGGTCAACTGAACTTCCAGCAGTTAACAGGATCAAATAAGTTCTGATTGCAGTTTATCTAGCTCTTATTAAATATTTGAGAAATTCTAAACCTCTAGAAAACTGTTACCAGGAGAGGGAACAGCTCATATAATACCAATATCATGGAACTATCACCGGGGTCCGCACTTCCACATCTCTTTACACAAGTCTAGACCAAAGTTCTTTGAGGGAATTATAATTCCTTTTCATTACCCATAAAGCTTACAAAACAAAGCTAAAAACAAACAACAACCAATTTTTTCAGAAGAGTCAAGAAGGCAGTCTTTCTGTTTTTCAAAAAGGTTACTCTATCTTTATTTCAAATAATTCATTTACGTCGGAAGCAAATGCTGCTATTACTTTATGTAATACGACATTATATGACTTAAATTTCAAAATCAAAGGCAGACCTTACTGTGTTTAACCCCCCCCCCCCGCCCCCAAATCTACCTGGATGAAGTTTTCTCAGGCCAACAGAAAATTAAGAGGAAAAAAAAAAAAAAGAACAGACTTATGGTTTCAAACAGGAGGGAACTGGGGTAATGGATTGGGCATTTGGCGTTAGCAGATGCAAACCATTATATATAGAATGGATAAACGAGGTCCTGCAGAGTACAAAACTTTATTCAATATCCTGTGATAAATCATAATGGAAAAGAATGTTTTAAAGATCTTCTAGGGACTTCCCTGGTGGTCCAGTGGTTAAGAATCCTCCTGCCAAGGACATGGGTTCCATCCCTGGTCCAGGGAGATCCCACATGCCAAGGAACAACTAAACCCATGCACCACAACGACT
>NW_011494632.1:2921884-2926279 GCF_000754665.1 Bison bison bison | reverse complement strand
CTAAAAAAAAAAAAAAAAAAAAAAAAACCTTGGTGAGTTTTCATACGTAAAATTATAGTGTTAAGAGGTTATAGCTGGGTTTTTTTATTTTACATCCTTTCTTGAGAGGAAGAAAACTGCACCAAGTTGGCAACCAGGAAGTCCTCTTCATTTTTTTTTTTAATTTGGGGGGGAGGGGGGTGGGGTTGAGTGTCTATGAACATCCCAGGGTCTGGGAAGGACTATATTAAACCAGCCTCCACACAGCACTGCAGTTAGATTCATTTTGAATCTCAGCCAAGATATGCAAAGCTAATTATGGAACTGTTAATTACTAAATGTTTAAAAGGTTATTTGAAGGCAACTAAGTTTCCACCAATAATGCATAAGAATATTAATAATTTTTACCACAAACTTAAGTCCTCACTTGTTTAGAGCCACATGCTAATACAGTCTGAAATTAGCTTTTCAGTAATAAATGTGCATTTTTTTAACCTCCAAATTCAAATATCATTGCTATGAGAGCTAAATGCTTGTACCCAAACAGGCATTACTTTGTGAGACATGCTTTTCAAAATTGCACCCAGATCATTCAGTTGTGTTTTATGAACAAAAACTACTTAAGACAAATTATTTATTACTAGAGCCCCAAAACGAGCCAAAATATAATCAAAGTATAAGTTGTCAGATGAAAATATAAGACTGCTAATAAACAATGATAAAAAGAAATGGAAATTTTTATGTGTCAATTTTTATGTGAAAATAGACAATTCTTCCACTAGATTTGAAAGTTAAACATCCACCAGAGAAACTCTTTTTGTGCAGATTCGCACAGTTTAAAGTTCCCTGTGCTAAAGGCACTTTTTCAACCCTCTTATTAACACGACCTCAAGAGGTATTCTACCAAGTGACTTTTGCAAAGAATAGTCTTGCACTGTTATGAGCTCTCTGATGACAAATTCATGAATTTGCAACTAAATCAAAAGGTGTATAGCTACACACTCCCCCCCCAAAATCAGTGAAGAACAAAGTAATATTATTAACTAGGAAGAGGCGAGGCAGGAGCTGTTTTTTAAAATACTTTTTAAAATACAAACCATTTTAACACAAATGGTTTAACACAAATTAAAACACAAATATTTTAAAAAGTAACTTTTACAACTAGCTAAAAACACATATTAAATCTTTAAAGCAGAAAAAACAACTCTGCAATAGATGTTTCACCTGAAAGACTAAAAACAGGCATTTAAACACCCTACCTAAGCAATCTGAAAGGGTCTGAACTCAGTAAGTTAATAAAATGGTTTGGAAAACTCATTTTATTGTTTAAAGCCTTGGGGGCGAAGCTATTTGTAATTTATTTACATCTTTTACTTCACTAAATTGCTTAGGTGACCAAGCTTCCCACTTAAGTGATTAAAGACATAAACCCAAATAGTTTAATAAAGCAATTACTTAAGAGTCCTTTTTTTCAACAAGAGGTGCACTGAAAAATATCAATAGAACGTGCAGTGTTCCTTATTTTCAAGGTTTGTTAGTGAGAATACAGTGCCCCATTGACTACAACTTAGCCATTTTCCAGACACACAATACTGGATACATACTGGATTAAAGATAGTTTTTTTTCCTCCTCCCAGAATATCAGGAGAAATAGTGACAGCCCCTTAAATCTGAATGTGCAACATCTGGCTAAAAATTCAGGTGACAATTTTGCTTGCTTCTCCTTACCATCCCCCCTCTAGTGAAGTGCCTAAATAAATGGGGAAAATGGATTCCATTTCCCAGGTGGCTATGAAAAGCTTCCTAATTTCATAGTAATTTTCAAAGTCCCTGTGTCTGGCATTGAGGTTCTCCCTGCCCCCAAAACCTCTTTAACTTCTTAGCTAACTTTTTAGGTTGTACAAGTGACAGCATGATTACTTCTAGGCAACTGACCGACCTGGTACAAAAGTACGTCTTCTCGGGTTTTAGGAGACTGGGTTGGTGGGATTAAAAAAAAAAAAATGAATGTAACAAAACATATATATATATATATGTTTTTTTCCTCTATCTTTTTTCTTAAAGCGCCTTTCTTTTGCTTGTCGTAAGAATCATACAAACTCTTCATAAATCTATCCTGAGAAACAGAAGGAAGCACAACATCAAAACTTTCCTGATCCATGTGTGCCTGTTCATAGGTTTAATAACTTTGCTTTTATATTACAAAATACTAACTCTCAAGTAGTCATGAGAAGAGTGCAGGAAAACTTCCAGTCCTCACATTCACAAAGCACTCAACAGAAAAGGCACCTGATACCAAAGTTGTTTTGTTTTTTTTTTTACTTCTGAGTAAATTTCAAACTTTTAGAAGAAAAGTAATTCTTTTTAACAAGCCAGGTAAAGATGGGAAGCAGTCACCTTACCAACTACTTTCTCTTTAAAATGATAAACATGGAGGTTTGCATTGAGCATTAAAATTAATAGGGTGGACACTCACGAAAGTTCAAAATGTTTGGTAAGTTTCTTGAGGGTGACTTGTTCTGTGAAGGTGTGTGTGGAGGGGCGGGGGGAGGGAGATAAATATGCTGCTTTCAGGCTGTCAGTGAAGTTTGCACATTGTTGGTGTCGGTAGCAACTGGCCCACTTCTGACTCAGGCCAAGTTCTATGTTGGTCGGTGTTCACTCTGTTCTCCACAGCTGGCACGGAAAGAGGAAAGTTTAACAGTTCATTTCTTTGGCACAATCCACGCACTGTCACAGTGGACATTCTGTCTCTTTCAGCCTTGTTTGGTGACCGACTACCCCCCCCCCACCACCTGATAGTAGGTATTGAGTCACTGCTATTCTAATCAACCAACCAAACACACCACTTCCCTCTCTCTAATTTCCACCCAAGGCCTCTGACATCATTTTCTGACCACCTTACTGAGTTCTAATACTCTCAGCATGTGTGATTTCACTTGGCACCTCAAACACTGAAAGGCATTGAAACACCTCACTGAAATTAGCTTTTCCATCACACTGTGGCTGAGAACCTACAGTTTCAGATGCAGAAAACTGAGTGATTGCCAACCACAAAACAAACAGTAGGTGGAAAAGGCACAGGAGAGGCAGTGCAACAGGACCTGAGCAGCACAGTCCTTGTTTTTGGTAAAGTAATCCTTCAGAACGGGAACTTTCCGGTGACAGTGTGAACTGAATTTTCCTTGTAAAATTTACCACCCATCTTCCACATGTTTGGTAAATATGCGCACTCTAGCTACACTCCCCAGATGTGACGGCTGCCTCAGAAAAAAAATGAAAAACGGTACCAGGTGCCGTTCCTGGGCCTTGCCCAAAGGCAGCCGGTGGAAGAGTCTATTTTATCCTCTTCTCCCCGCATTAAATAACAACCGTCAACGGCAGAGGAGAGCATTTGGATGTGAACAGATGGCATCCAACACCTAACAAGCGAAGCCACTCTTTCAAGCACTAGATCCTAAATATCTGATGGTCCCAAGGATCAAGAGGGCTTATTTGTCTTAAGAAGGTTGGCAGCAGGATCCCCTGGAGTCACCATCCCAACGCATGCGTCATTATCCAGTCAGCAACTACAAGCAAAAAAAAAAAATCAAACCACCACATTTTATAAATTTCCCCCTTTCTAGTCCAACTAGAGACGACCAGATCCAACACCATCAGCAATTCCTCCACTTAAAGCCAGAAAAAAATAAGCCTGAACGTAAACGAAATGTATAAAGGTTAACCAACTTACCTAATTTTGACAAGGTTGTGCAACACCAGAAGAATCCGCAGGGTGCCCTTCCCGGGAGCGGGGGGTGCGGGGGGGGATTAGTATTTGAACATGCCTGATCTGCAGTTCTGTCTGCAATTGAAACTACAAGCAGTAACCTAGCTATCCAACTTTCTTCCTCCCTTCCTTGGAAAGCGGCATCCTTTTTCCCCCCCAAAAAAGCAAAACAGTAAATATACAAACATCTCAAACGTTTCACTTTAGAAGGCCACCGCGGATTTGTCTTTCGCAGAGCCCTTTAAGTTTCCTCAACACCTCTGCAAACACCCAAGAACTCTGAAGGCAGAAGGGGCCATAGGCTCGCGGAGGAAGGGAGCACTTCGGCCGGTGGGACAAGAGGGACGGCCGAGGAGAGGTCACCCCCGCTGACTCGCAGGCCCAGCGCGCGGCTGGGAAGACGGGACGGTCGGGAAAGACCTCTCTGTCCCGCCGGACAATCGCGGGGGCAGGACAGCACCGAGAGGGCAGCGAAAAGAAGACCCAAGAGAGGGGAAAATAATGCCAGGAGGACCCGGTGAAGGCTTGGAGATGGGAAGCCACTGGAAGTTGGGGACCTGATGGGAGGCGCGGGTGCGCGGGGCAAACGGCGTCGGGAGGGGTGGAGGCTGGGACGGCGCAGCCGACGCGGGTCTCACCTGGGGGGT
>NW_011494632.1:2913455-2920701 GCF_000754665.1 Bison bison bison | reverse complement strand
CCCCTCTCCCCACTCCCACCCCTTCTCCGGCTTACGCCGCGCCCCCTACCCACATCCCACTCAGAATCCCGGGGGATCTGCAGCGTCCCCTCGCCTCTCCATACTCCCCCTGCCGCCAGGTCTCGGCCGCCGGGGCTGAAAGTTGACCTGGAACAGAAGTCCGGCCACAGCTTGGGCCGCCCTGGGCAGTCGTTTTGAACCCAGGGGTTGGGCTCCGAGTCGCTGCATAGGCAATCAGTCCTCTAGGGGGTTATTAGGTGTATTTGTGACTTGCTTCACGGAAAGCGTTCCCTCCTGCCTCAGTGTTCAGCAGGCGCCTGACACTTAAGTGACCGCGAAACTAAGGAGGTGGAAACGTGCAGGTTCAATACTGGACTAAACACCGCCTCTAGACAGGCAAACACTCCAGATTTAGAGGTGATCAGCCTTTTGCGCGAGACTCAGACAGCAAATCCTGTGACATAAGCAGAAACCCTTGCAGGTGTGCTTGGCATGAGGCAGAGTAAACCTCCAGACCCCGGACCCAAGTCGGACTTACTTGGTTCAGAAACACTAGGACAGAGCCCTTTAAGATGTCACTGTGCCTGCTGTGTTCCGCCCCCACATCCCCCACCCCCACCCCCGGGCCAGGTCGCGAAGTGTAAGGTCAGCCAACCAGCGGCCACAGCTCTGGAGTTCTGGTCCTAGGGTTTTATTTTTACCTGCCTCCCTTTCGCTCACCCTCAATAAGTTCATGTTTTGCTGTCTGTATGGAGGCCATATTCAGAGAAGGATTGTTATTTGCACGACCTACTACGCTGGACTTTCTTCCAATTTTCAACCATACTGTTTCAACATCTAGTTTATTTTAAACAGTTGGAATAGGTTATGAACAAACATTTTAGGTTCCTGAAATCATCTGCGTGGCATTAAACAGATTGTGCGGCTTCCAAGAGAAGAAACCGTCCTGGCCCAACCTTCTGAAACTGAATCTGAGTTACAAATTGTATCTCTAGACCTTTGTATTTTTAGATATTACCCTTGCCCCAACTGCTTCCCCATATTTCTCTCAAACTCCTCACTTGAGGGCCAGCATCAGATTCTTTATGACATAGACCACCACCTTGAATAAGTGTCATTACCACTCTGTGAAAAGAGAGAAGAAGAAAAATCAAGTCCAGTGAAGTGAGAAAACTTACCTGACATCTCCATCTGGTGCCCAGTAGATGTCTCAGAATTAACGTGTGCAAACCAGGCTCCAGATCTTTGGCCCCAAACATGCCCCACCCACAGCCTTCCCCATTCCAGCCAACAGTCATCTACACCAGTCACCCAGTGCCCAGGTGAAAATCCTTGGCATCTTTCTTGACTCTTTCTCTTACACCCTACAAATTTCAATAAACCTGTCAGCTCAGCCTTCAGAGTACTGTATCTGGAATCTAACCTCTACCCACTGTCTTGACTGCCATGACCTTGGTCCACGCCAGCATCATCTTTGGCCTAAACTTTGCACTTTGCAATAACCACCTACTTGGCCTCCCTCTTTTTGCCCCTTGCCTCCAATGTGTATAGTGAATCTGTTCATTCCAGTTCAACTTACTCTTCTACCAGGCTCCTCTGCCCCTGGAATTCACCAGGCAGGAATACTGGAGTGGGTAGCCATTCCCTTCTCCAGGGGATCTTCTCGACCCAGGGATTGAACCCAGAACTCCTGCATTGCAGACACATTCCTTATGTTCTGACCCACCAGGGAAGCCCTATTCTTCTACTAGAAAAGAAAGAAAAGTTCATTAGTTATCCATCACATTTACAGTAAAAGCCAAGGTCCTTATTTATTATGGCCTAAATTACCTACAGAGTGGTCCTCCCTCACTTGTCTCTCTGACTCATCCCCTACAACTCAACCCCCTACTCATTTTCCAGCTACATTGGCCTCCATACCACTTTTAGAACTCGCAGTCTCATGGCCTCTCCCTTTGCAGTTCCTCTCCCACCTGCATTGGTGACCGGCTTCCGTAGGCCACCAAAAAACAAAACAAAGCCTGGAATGATGTTCCCTCCGCTTCTCCTTTGTATCTTTATTCGAATGTGACTTTCCCTCTATCTCCACATGCCCCTCTTTCTCTCCCTTGCTTTCCTTACCACCGTCTGACATGCTACATATTTTAATTACTTGATTTATTTCTTGTTTGTTTCCCTCCATAATGATGTGAGCTTCTGAAGATCAGTGATATTTGTTCCTTTTGTTCACCCAACATGAGGTAAATAATGAATAACTATAGTATCACCTTGTATGTGTAGGAGACTGTTACATACATTATCTCACTTGTGCCCCTGATGGAGGAGGAGAGGCTAAGAGAGAAGCAACCTCTCTGAGCCTGTTTGCTGCTCTTTAAAAATGGGATAAAAATTGCATGCCCTGAAGATTTTCAAGGATCTAATAGAATCCATTCAAAGTGCCTTGCAGAGTGCTTGAACCATGCTGTGTGCTCAGCACAGTAGTTAATAATATTTTAAAGATCATTCTTATCCTCCCAACCTTTTGAGGTTAGTGGAACAGTTACTACCATCCTGTTTACAGATGAGGAAACTTAAGACTAAAATAGGCTAAGTGACTTGCCCCAGTTCTAGGCCTGCCTTGAAGTTTGGAGGGGTCAGGGGCAAGCTAATATAGACCTCATCATAAATTCTTAAAGCTAAAAATTAAATGGAACACAATGTCACAGACTTCTGGCTTGATACTCACACCTCATTTTCCTCCCACCTCAGCTCCATTATCTTCTACCCAAAGATTCATGCACTCAAAAACATCCCAGCCTGTACATCCAAACAACATCATACCCCTCACAAAAGCTTCCCTTTGGTGATTTTTCCAGCTGTGGTCCAGAGTTGGATGCTGCTGCTGCTGCTGCTAAGTCACTTCAGTCATGTCCGACTCTGTGGGACCCCATAGACGGCAGCCCACCAGACTCTTCTGTCCTTGGGATTCTCCAGGGAAGAACACTGGAGTGGGTCACCATTTCCTTCTCCAATGCATGAAAGCAGAAAATGAAAGTGAAGTTATGCAGCCGTGTCCAGCTCTTAGCAACCCCATGGACTGCAGCCTTCCAGGCTCCTCCGTCCATGGGATTTTTCCAGGCAAGAGTGCTGGAGTGGGGTGCCATTGCCTTCTCCCAGAGTTGGATGATCAGGCCTGAAAGTGGCACAGCAGTAAGTTCCAGGCCCCAGGGTGTTCCAAGAGCATGGAATTCCTTGTCCCACAGAGAGGGTAAAGCTAGAGCAGAGCCCCAAAGCCCAGGCAGTGGGCAGGAACCCACTCACCCAGACTGCACACCCAGAAAATTGTGAGTTACAGTTGCAAACCCAGTTTTGTTTTGTTTTGTTTTTCTGAGTGCTCTATTGTAATACAGAATCACCCCGATGACCTCAAGTGAGGCTTAATAGTGTCTCTTATCCACCAACAAAATTACTAACTCACTGTCAACCTCTAAGCTATCATTTAATTTCAATTAAAGTTAATTCCCCACTATTTAGGATCTACTTATCTAAGTATGTCAATAATGCTTATCGCCCTTCAGCATCTAGGACACCTAACACTTAGCATGAACTGCTTTTTTATTAACATTTGAGCTCCAACAGTATGCAGTGTGTACCATAAGTGACAAAATCAGACACAAACTTGCCAGTTTGCCAGTTAGTCTAAACCAAACTGTCAGTCACCATAATCCAAGTAAGCCATCTATTAGGCTGCCTCATAAAGGCATGTTAAAGGCATGTTTAAGGCATGTTCTGTCATATTATCTAGGAAGTCATTAAGGGATAAATAGAACATTGAGTTTTAACTCTAGAAATACATTTCAAGTTCCGGTCTTAATACCATTCTACCTATAACTTCAAAAAGCCTCAGTGATTACAACAGTAAATTCTAATACATCTCTAAATACATTATGTAAGTTAGGTGTTTAAAGTGAGTAAAATAACTTTCTAAAATTCATATTGGTCCAGGTATGACACAAGAATAGAATTGATACATCTCTATCAATCTATCTATAGAGAGTCATTTTGTTCCAAAATAGCACATTAAACGTTTACTATTCAATCAGTCAATAAGTATTCATTGTGTGTGATGTGCCAGAATCCACTGTTGTCTGTGCTTAGAGTCCTTGTGGTGGGTAAGACAAACATAGTCTGTTCCCTGACCTTTGGGGGCTGGCTCCATGCGTTAGACATCTGCCTAATTTCTTCCCCTTACCTAGGAGAATGACCAGGATGCTAGGATCCAGGAAGCTTCCCTGTTCCAAGACAAGAGATCCCTCTGGTTACCATTGTGTCTAGTGATTACAACCCTCTGGAAGCAAGGCTGAGAGCTGAAGGAGGTTGAATTCTATTAAAAAGCTTCCTCACATACATCCCCCTTCTCCTAAACAATTTTTATTTACAATGTTTTGCAGTTACTTGAATCTCAAAAGAGTGGAAGGCTGTAGTTTAGACACTGGATTGCTGTCAATGAGCATACTCCACTAGGTAATATTGTGTCTACCTGCAAATAGCATTCCAGAGAGTCCCAGGTGGAGAATACAATTACAAGCCCAGGGAGAAACAGTGAGTACATAGCAGAGAGCTCAGGGAACAAGTCAGATGAAGTGTATCAAAAGCACAATTAGACTCAGACTCTTAGGTTTGATTTTTTAGGAATCCTAGTAAATTCAGAGTTAAGGATGCTGTCTTATGACTAAGAAAGAGGCTAATGTAGTGTCATGTTAACATGTGGATATTTTAGAACTGATTCTAAAAGAAAGAAACCATTTTCCCAAATGTATTTATAATGACCTTGGTTCTGCTCTGACCACAAATTTTTTTTTATAAAAATATAAATCAGAGAACAATCTGGTTAACAAATAAAACTGTTCTATCATGATTGCATCCCCCACACTGAAAAAACCACTTTCTTCCGCTGATGTGTTTGCATTTGAACTATTGGGCTGGTGGGAAAGTACAGACTTCTGTATTTCCTGATTATGAGAAAGCTGGTGCTGACATTTCTAAAAGGAAATGCGTTGTTAAACTTCTGATCCACTGTCAATTCCTTCTATTGTTGCCTAGGGTTTGGCATTTATTTTTATGAATTGCCCTGTGAAATTGTAGTCCGAAAATCAGTCTGCCAATTTTAAGGAGACCTCTAAAAGCATTTAGGTAAAGTATGCAGATTCACAGTTGCTTTAAAGCCTGAAAATCGGTAAACTTAAGGACTTCGTTTTAAAACCTAACAATGTAAATGCCATCACACAGTCAAGGAGTGTTTAATGCATAGATTTTAAAAGCCCATGTTGGTTATCATGAAGGCTTAAATTAATAATGCAAAGAGGAAAAAAAACAAAACCCTTCCATTTCAAACATGCAAAATGAATCCCACAAGATAATTCTGTCATAATGGAACATTGTATATTATTGAATCTGGGTTTCTCTGGTTATGTTAAGGTGGTTACATACACTAAAATTACATCTACCAGAACACTGGTATGCAGTGCAGAATTTGTAAATGTGTTCCAACAAAGAAAAGCAGCTACAATTATCCCCAACCCTGATCTCTAAGTAGTAGAGACCTTGCTTGCAAGGGGGCAAGCAAGCGAGTTATAATACAGCTGTCTGCTTTAGGAGCGTCCAAACCAGTGAAGGTCATGTGAAAAAAGAGAAATTCAATATTCTTGACCAGCTGTGATTTTTTTTTAATGCCAATACTAATAATAATCATTCTGAAGTCATGATTATTTTGTATTTGTTAAACCCAAGACTAATGCTAGGCACCATATGTACATAAACAAAGGAAAGAATCTGTGCATTGAGCTTACACATCTAAATTAGGCAAAGGAAGTGAAGGGCAAACAAGGGCATGGGAAACATGCACTTAGGGCTGGTCTGGAAATGGAGGCTATTCCATTGCACTGTATTTTAGTTTAACTATCAGTGTTGCAGGATGGGGGACCCCTTCAAGGGCCTGGGAGTGGGCTGTGGTCTAACACTTGGAAATAAACTGTCCAGGGAGACACCTTAGAGTTAGTCGTTCAGTTGTGCCCGACTCTTTGCAACCCCATGGACTGTAGCCCACCAGGCTCCTTGGTCCATGGGATTCTCCAGGCAAGAATACTGGAGTGGGTTGCCATTTTTTTTCCAGGGGATCTTCCCAACCCAGGGATCGAACCCTGGGTCTCCCTCACTGCAGGCAGATCCTTTACCACCTGAGCCGAGACACACTGGCTGACAAAGCAAGAGACTTTATTGGGAAGGGTGCAAGAGTGGAGAACCAGAGGATAAGGGAACCCAGGAGGGCTGCTCTGCCATGTGGTCCACAGTCTAGAGTTTTATGGTGATGGGATTAGTTTCCTGGTTGTCGCTGACCAATTATTCTGACTCAGTGTGCTTCCTGGTGGCCCATCCACTGCTCAGACAAGATGGGTTCCAGCAAGGAGGATTCTAGGAGGTGGAAGGACACATGATGTCTCCTTTTGACCTTTCCTGAATTCTTCCTGTTGGTGGTGGCTTGTTAGTTCCGTGTTCCTTACCAAGACCTCCTGTCATAAAATAACTCACACAAATGGTTACTGTTGTGCCTGGCTAGGGTGGGCGGTTCCAGTTAGTGTTTCCCCTAAAGTCAAGGGTGCATTATTTTGCAACACAAAAATTTAAAGGTGGTGGGGTACCCTGCCTTTATAGGGGGTTAGGAGAAACCTTCAATATGAGGACATATCAAGTTAGAGATTTAAAAGAGGAATGCACAAGTAAATGGCAAAAACAAACAAACAAGAAAAAAAGCCTCTGAACATTGGCTGGGATCTGATAGAGGAAGCAGCCAAGATGGTAGAAGAGAGCAGCTCAGAAGAAGAGAAACTTCCAAGCTCTTGAGAGGCACACCATGATGGTCCCGGCTATCCTTCATGTTCTTATATGAACATTGTACTTATCACAAAAGTATGACCAGTGATAAGCGCTGGTAAGACATATAAAACTGAGTTTGGTTTCGCCTCACACTTATCTCACCTACCAGGAATGAGCCTGTGGCATCATAGCTGTCTGTAGAATCCAAAGGTGATTAAATCAGGTTAAAGACTGGTGGAAACCCTCAGCACTCCACCCCAACCTGACTGAGTGCGTCAGAGACAGGATTGTTGACACAGGAGATAACACAGAAGTGATTGGACTAGCAGAACTTTAGTTGCTGAAGAGGAAGAAAATGTCATTTCCACACCCCCCCCGCCCCCCTCCCCCCCCG
>NW_011494632.1:2898942-2913355 GCF_000754665.1 Bison bison bison | reverse complement strand
TAATGTCAGACAGTCTCAGATTTGAAAACCTTTTCTGATAGACAGGAGCTCTATGACCTTGAAGAAAGTGCTTAACCTCTCTGAGTCTTAGCTTCTATCTTTATAAAGTAGTTTAAAAATATCTTCCTTGCTAGATTACTATGACAATAACTCAAAACAGGATTTATAAAAGTAAATACTCTGTCTCATCTCTCCCTTCCCCTGAAAGTAAAGAGCTTTGGTCAAAGAATTGTGATATGGCCCTTCAAATTACAAGAGAGATTTTAGGTTAAAAATACATTGACCTAGTTGACTTTATATTACAGAATTTTGAACTTAGATGTAGTTCTTTTATTTAGGCTATTTTAGTAAATAAGCTTTAATCACTTATTGCAAGAAGCCCAGAGCCTCAAATGTAAATAATGTTCTATCTGGGGCAGAGGTTCCAACTGGGGACGATCAGCAGCTTCACAAGGCTGAGAATGCTGGCAGAGCTAGGCAGGGATGCCATCTCTAGAAAGAAAGCCTCCTGCGCTCCACAGGGGAGAATAGGAACTGCTTGTCAGATGCATCAAAACTTGTGTCTGAGGGATCTCTGCTCTTACCAAATGAAAAAACACAATTGACTCTTACAAGTATTGAATCCATTACCAGGATTATCTCCATTTCAAAAAGCAAGGGATAGTTACCATCTATTAGTCTGCATACTGTTTTCCCAGGTGGCTCAGTGGTAAAGAATCTGCCTGCCAGTGCAGAAGCAGCAGGAGACACGGGTTCGATCCCTGGGTCACAAAGATCCCCTGCAGGAGGAAATGGCAGCTCACTCCAGTATTCTTGCCTGGGCAATCCCACGGACAAAGGAGCTTGGCCAGCTATAGTCCGTAGCCCGCCAGAGTTGCAGAGTTGGATATGATTGAGCTCACAGTCAGTCTGTGTATTATTATCCCTTTTTTATTATACCATTTTTAAATGTCACAATTACTGATTCCAAATATTAATATGTATAAATCTGCACCTCACATTCAAAAGACTAAAAAGTATGTATCGTAAGATCAAGTGAACCAGAGATGCAATTTAATTACAGACTAAGATAATATTTACAGAAGTGTTTTTGTCTTTTTTCTTTAGTTTATTTTATTCAAGTACAGTTGATGTACTGTGTTGTGTTAATTTCTGCTGTATAGCAAAGTGATTCAGTTATATGCATATATACATTCTTTTTCAGATTCTTTTCCTTTATGGTTTATAACAGGATATTGAATATAGTTCCCTGTGCCCTACAGTAGGACCTTGTTGTTTATCCATTCTATATGTGATAGCTTGCATCTGCTAATCCCAAACTCCCACTCCTCCCCTCCCACTTCCCCTTGGCAGCCACAAGTCTGGTCTCTATGTCTGAGTCTGTTTTTGTTTCATATGCTATGCTATGCTAAGTCGCTTCAGTCATGTCCGACTCTGTGCTACCCCGTAGACGGCAGCCCGCCAGGCTCCCCGTCCCTGGGATTCTCCAGGCAAGAACGCTGGAGTGGGTTGCCATTTCCTTCTCCAATGTATGAAAGTGAAAAGTGAAAGTGAAGTCGCTCAGTCATGTCCGACCCTTAGCAACCCCATGGACTGCAGCCTACCAGGCTCCCCGTCCCTGGGATTCTCCAGGCAAGAACGCTGGAGTGGGTTGCCGTTTCCTTCTCCATTTGTTTCGTAGGTAAGTTCGTTTGTGTCATATTTTAGATTCCATGTATAAGTGATATTATGTGATATTTGTTTTTCTCTGTCTGACTTACTTCACTTAGTATGTTAATCTCTAGTTGTGATCATGTTGCCAGTAGCATTATTTCATTCTTTTTTATGGCTGAGTAGTATTCCATTATATAAATGTAACACATCTTCTTCATCCACTCATCTGTCAATGGACATTTGGTTGCTTCCGTGTCTTGGCTATTGTAATTAGTGCTGCAATGAACACGGATACATGTGACTTTTTGAATTATGGTTTTCTCTGGATATATGCCCAGGAGTGGGATTATAGGATCATATGGTAGTTATATTTTTAGTTTTTTGAGAAATCTCCATACTGTTTCCATAGTGGCTCCACCAATTTACATTCCCACAGTGATATGCTTGTGACAGTTGCAACTCCCATGTTTTTAATACATTTTCAAATCAAATCAATCTGTGCCTTACCTGGCCCATCACTGGCCAAAGAACAATACCCCTGGAGCTCTCCACAGACTCTGCTCAAGGTTAATAGCAGGGTTACAAGCTGTGTAATTGAGTAGAATTTGAGCAAACTACTTTGAAACATTTCTGCATGCCCCCCCCCCATTTATCTTTATGGTGATTAAAAAAAAAAACCCACAGCACTTTCAACACACGTTTTCTGCAGCCTAAGACAACTTCCATCAAGAACTATGGCAATCTATGAACACAAAAGCACCATAGACTTTGGGGCTTCCCTGGAGAAGGCAATGGCACCCCGCTCCGGTACTCTTGCCTGGAAAATCCCATGGATGGAGGAGCCTGGTGGGCTGCGGTCCATGGGGTCGCTAAGAGTTAGACATGACTGAGCGACTTCACTTTCACTTTTCACTTTCCTGCACTGGAGAAGGAAATGGCAACCCACTCCAGTGTTCTTGCCTGGAGAATCCCAGGGACGGGAAGCCTGGTAGGCTGCCGTCTATGGGGTCGCACAGAGTCGGACGTGACTGAAGTGACTTAGCAGTAGCAGTAGCTGGAATCTCAATGCAGGAGACAGTTTCAATCCCTGGGTCGTGAAGATCCCTGTAGGAGGAAATGGCTACCCACTCCAGTATTCTAAAATCCCATGGGCAGAGGAACCTGAAGAGCTGCAGTCCATTGAGTCACACAGAGTTGAACACAACTGAGCTACTGAGCACACACGCACAAGTACCTGCAGCACGGGCACTGGGTCCCAGACCCATTGGCTTTCTCCCGACAATAAGACCACAAGAGATTTCAGAGGAGCACCTGTTCAGCTCCTCTGTGTGATTAAAGCAGGTGCAGTCGATGCTACCATGTCAGTCGCGAAGTTAGCTGTGGGTCTCTTTCCTGGGGCCTGTCAATACTAGAGTATACTCCTTTTCCTGGCGAGGACATTCCTTTGACCTTTCTTTTAAACACAATGAAATGGAAATTGGAAAAAAATAAAGACTTTCTGAAAGAGTTTAAATTCTATCATCTCCCCCCAACCCCTGCCGCCACCCCACATCAAACAAAGCGCAAAGCAATGTCCAGACCATACAGTTGTCAATACACAATTTCTGTCCTCCCCTGAACTGGGATTCTTTTGAAGAACTCTGGGTCCAAATTTGGGCCAACTCATGCAAAGCTTGAAATAGGCTAAACCAGGGAAGTAACCCCTGTGAACAAGGCTAGGCAACCACTGGTGGTGAGGAGGCATAGAAATCAGGATATGAGTTCCAAGCACTTTCCTTGTTTTTCCTTCAGAAAGAAAATGTGAGTCCGTGGTGCTATCCAGTCACAATCCTCACACTTCATTTGGGAAATGTTGTAAACACATGTTAAAAATCACAAGCAGGCATGGTTTCTAAACAAAGAGCTTTCAGCAGGAAATTTCAGATGTTATATATTCTTTCTTACATGCAGGTCATCTTCAGAAAGAGGTGACCAAGTCCTGGGCATATATTATGCAAGAAAAATTATCACAGGCAATGAATATCATCTTTTCTTGTGAAGATCAATAGTCACTACCTAGCAATGCCAGGACCCTCAAAGACCATTAAGGTTTTTCCAAGGCATCTCCCAAATGGGGTTCTGGCAATTCAGTTATATAACTAATAACAGTTACTGACAGGTATTGAGGATTCACTGTGACAACCACTGTTCTGTGTCCTCAGGCCTTAGGTGCACTGCCCTAATCAATCTTCCAGTGACCCTGTGGGGTGGGCACTGTTATCAAACACGCTTTACACTTAGCAGGACCTGGGACTTAAAGTCCCAGAGCCAGGAGCTAAACACATATGCTCTCTGGTGCCAAAACCCATGTGTTCAGTCATCACTGTGGTGTTCTCAGGTCTTCTTCGACTTATTTCCTAAACTTAAAATAAGAATCAGAATTAACCATTTGATAGTGATCGTGTTGACTTTTAATCCTCAATATTATTTTCTTCTGCCCCTGAGAAATATGACAGTCATAGTCATAACAAATGTGATTCTATTAAACCCAAATTCCAGCCCAGACAGTACACCAGACCCCCAGGCCTGCCCACAGGACCTCTCCACAGAGAAGTATGCAGGCTCCTCAAAATACACACAGCCAAGAGAAACGATGAATTACTTGCAGAGCTATATGCAGAAAACTACAAGAGCTCTACTACAAGAGATCAAAGGCTTTTTCTGCATCTATTGAGATTATCATATGGTTTTTAATCTTTCAATTTGTTAAGATGGTGTGTCACATTGGTTGATTTGTATATATTGAAGAATCCTTGTACCCCTGGAATACAAAACCCAACTTGATCATGAAAACAACAAAATTCTGTAAAGCAATTATCCTTCAATTAAAAAAAAAACAACAAAAAATAAATAAAAAATATCGAAGGAAAATGGGGAAGAATATCATGTTCATAAATTGTAAGACAATATTAAGATGTTCATGTTTCCCCATTTAGGCAAAATTAACACGTTCAAATTTGAACTCAAAATATTTATTTCAAAATCTCTCTCCAAATACACCTGTATTTTGGAGAATGACATTACCATCCACCCAGTTGCTCAGGCAAAACCAAGAACCATCTTTGACTCACTTTCAGCCCCTGAGTTCGATCCTTAAAAGTATGTTGAATCAGAGAATTCCCTGGTGAGCCAGTGGTTAGGACTGTGCTTTTACTGCTGAGGACTTGGGTTCAATCTCTGGTCAGGGGACTATGATCCCACAAGAGGCATGGTGTGGCAAAAAAAAAAAAAACTGAATCATTTATTAAATTATGTTGAATTGCAATCCAATCCTCCCTACACCTCTACTTCCCCCTGAAACTTATCTCTTAATCTCTAGTTCCTTCTCCCACCGCACCCCCCCCCCAACACAAAATCCCTCCAAAGGAGCAACATGGGAAGTTGAGAATATTCCCATGGAAGTAGCACAGGAAACTATTGATTCCCAAACACCATTTGCAAAAGCGATACCTACTCATCATTTTTAAAAGAATGTTTCCATGATGCTTTTTATGATTATGATGAAAAGATACTGTGTTTAGTCATGTTGAAAGCAGGATCAGGTAGAAAACAGCAGGCAAGGATAAGACCTCTTTATCCTGCAGCTGTCTACCGTCAAAGTGCAGGCTCCACCTTCCAGTGGGTACCTGGCCAGTGCCTGGCTCCTGCCCCTCGGGGGGCTCCCCTCCTGTTAGAAACTGCCTGGACCTTTGCACAGAAGGATCTTTGAAAAAGACAAATTGATCATATAATCACAAAGTTGAAAGCTGAATCCCACCAGCGTCTTTTCAACATTTCCTCCATGAGATACAAACCCCTTGTATCTTTTTTTTTTTTTTTTCTTCATTGGGTCTAAGTTGAGGCACGTGGGGGTCTTTCAATGCAGTATGTGGACTCTCTAGTCGTGGCGCGTGGTCTCAGTAGTTGCGGCACTCAGGCTTAGTTGCTCTGCAGCTGGTGGGCTCTTAGTTCTCCAACCAAGGATAGAACTCATGTCCCCTGTGTTGCAAGGCAGGATTCTTAACCACCAGACCACCAGGGAAGTCCTAGGTCCCTTGTATCTTACTCAAGAGCCCTGTCAAGTTTTCTCTCCTCCTCAACTCTCTACCAGGATAGCGTCTATTCCAATCATTCCTAACAACCAGGTCTACAAGGATTTGCCAAACTTTCTTAATTCTTTAATGCCTTGTGGGTTCACCTCTTGCCTAGAGCTCCTTCCCTACAAGGTTCGCCTATGAAATTCCTACTCCTCCTTCAAGATCTTCCTGAGCAAAAATCTGTGGGTACGTGATGTTACATAACAAGACGGACACACGAGTCCTAACCTAGATTCTGTCTTGCTACATACCAGCTGCTTGTCCAGAGGTCACTCACATGCCTTTCATGAGCCTCGGGGCCTGTTTAAATGGGAAAAAAAAAAAAAAAAAACCAGTATCATCTAGATAACACTGGAGGAGCACCTGGGAAAGGAGTTTATGATCACGGCAAAATAATTTAGCCTGGCAGACCTATTAACATTTTCCTGAGATTTGTATTGATATGTCCAGGCACCTTCCCTACTGGTCATTTGAGTTGACTTCTGCCAACGCCACCCTTCTCTACTCCTTCTTTATTTATTATTTTTTTCTGCACTGGGTCTTTGTTGCATCAGCTTTCTCCGGTTGCAGTGATCGGAGGCTACTCTTCATTGCAGTCCGAGAGCCTCTCGTTGCAGTGGCTTCTCTTGCTCTGGAGCACAGGCTCTAGAGCTTGAGGGCTTAGTTTCCCTGAGGCATGTTGAATCTTCCTGGACCAGGGATTGAACCTGTGTCCATTGCCTTAGCAGGCAGATTCTTAACCACTGGACCACAAGGGAAGCCTCTCTCTCTTTTTTTTCTCCTAAATAAATGTCAATCCTATTTTTAAATTTTTATTTATTTATTTTTGGCTATAATAGATTTATGTTGCTGCACAGGTTTTTGGGGGAGAATAGGGGCTGCTCTGTACTTGTGGCCTCTCATTGCAGTGGCTTCTCTTGTTGCAGAGTACAACTTCCAGGCACACAGGCTTCCGTATTTGCAGCTCACAGGCTTGAGAGTAGCTCAGTAGCTCTGGTGAATGGGCTTAGTTCCTCCAAGGCATGTAGGGTCTTCCCAGATCAGGGATAGAGCCCATGTCTCCTGCTTCGGCAAGCAGGCTCTTTACCACTGAGCCACCAAGGAAGGCCCCCTCTACCTCTTCTTAAGTACAGTTATTATAGAGTTTCCTGGTCTAGGACCACAATTATTGTTGCTGTTATGGTTATTGTTTAGTATTGAATGTTTATCCTCTGATTCCTCACTACCATTACCCATCCACCAGGCAGTAGATGGCTTCTTACTCTGTGGTCCCAAAGCAGCTTATGTGTACCATAATTACAGTATTTTTTACAGTAGTCTTTGATCATGTGTCATACGACTGCCTCTCCAGGTGACCCTGAACTCCTTGAGGGCAGAGTTCATGAATTTTGTGTGTGTTCTGAGCCTAATGCTGGCCCTGGCGCAGAGCAGGCAGTCACTAAATTTTTAATAATTGGATGAATAAAGAAAGCAACATATTTTATTGAGTGGGAGAGTAAAAGAAATATTGCTTTATTGATTCCTAGCAGTTTCTGAGCTCCTAGAAAGCTGATGTTGTAAAAGAGATTCATCAAAAAAAAAACAAAACAGCTAGCTTTTAAAGAGCTGGACTTCCTCAGAAAGCAATGGGCATTTGGACAGTGACTTGTAGGGCTTTTGAACTCAAGTCTTTGTGTGCTCATGTGTGTGCTTACGTGGTTTTTCCAGGTGTTGCAGTGGTAAAAAATCTGCCTGCCAATTTAGGAGACATATGTTGGATCCTTGGGTCGGGAAGATCCCCTAGGGTAGGAAATGGCACTCCACTCCAGTATTCTTGCATGGGAAATCCCATGGCGAGAGGAGGCTGGTGGGCTACAGTCCATGGGGTTGCAGTCTGTTACGACTGAGCACACACACGTGTGCTTAAATCTGTTTATCTAAATGACTTAAAATGACTGAAATGATATTTAAGTCTCAGATTTCTTTGATGAATCTAACAAATCAAAACTATAGTCCTCCAGCTCTCTTACAGACTATGGAAAACCCCAGAATATTAGCTCCACATACTATCAACTGTGTCTTTTCTGATACTTGGCATTCTACTTTGAATGATTATGTGGTTTCTCCCCTATAGAAAAGTTGAAATAAAAGTAAATATTTTATCACATTTTGGTCACACTTTGGCATTCTCTATCTCTGTCTTTGTCTTTCCCTTCCTCTCTCTCTCTCTCTCTGTATGTGTATGTATATACATAAATATATATATATATATAACACACACTTTTTCTTTTTTTGCTGAACAACTTGCAAGTTACAAATAGCATGACAGTGACAGTAAACCCCTAAATATTTCAGCATACACTTCCTACTGATGAGAACATTTCCTATATGATCACAATACAAGTATAATTTCTAAGAAATTTAATCCAATAATATCTAATTTTTGGTCTATAATCAGTCACTCAGTTACCCCTAAAATACCTTTTTATTGTTGCCAATGATCCCACCAGGTTTATGCATTTCGTCTGGTTTCTTTTCCCTTTTGAAGGAAGAAGGAAAGAGCATCAGTGGACTCATTTCATGAATTGAGTGAGCAGAGCCATTAGACATATTGAAATTTATACTAGAGATGGCTTGTAGGGGCTCCAGCAGGGACATTTTGAGGTGTGTTCCTTTGTATGGAGTGTTGAATAACCAAATAGACTGGCTAAACAAGTACATATTTAGGGCACTAGCATAGCAGGGAAATTTTTAAAAATATATTTTGAGAGAATTCAATAGAAAGAAAGGAAAAAATAAACCAAAGGGAGGGAGAGAGAAAGGAGAGAAGAAAGAAAAAAGAAAAAGTGTCAAAAGGAAAAGCAGAACTTTTCAGATGCTGTCTTGTAAATGGGTGTTGTTTTTGTTTAGAATCACATGTGGAGATGAGGTATTGTGGGTTTTTTCGGTGTTTAGGATTTCTTTTTCTTTTAATTTTTCTTTTATATTGGGGTATTGTTGAGTCACAGTGTTGTGTGGTTTCAGGTGTAGAGCAAAGTGATTCAGTTATGTGTACGTGTGCTAAACTGCTTCACTTGTATCTGACTCTATGTGAGCCCATGGACTGCAGATCGCCAGGCTCCTCTGTTCAAGGGGATTCTCCAGGCAAGAATACTTTAGTGGGTTTCCATGCCCTCCTCCAGGGGATCTTCCTGACCCAGGGATTGTATCTGGGTCTCTTATGTCTCCTGCATTGGCAGGCAGGTTCTTAACCACTATCATCACCTGGGAAGTCCAATTCAGGTATACATATGCATGTACTATACATATATCTATTTTTCAGGTTCATATCCCATATAAATTATTACAGAGTATTGAGTGGAGTTACCTGTGCTCCACAGTAGGTCCCTGTTGGTTATTTATTTCGTATACAGCAGTGCAGAGTTGGACACGACCAAAGCAACTTAGCAGCAGCAGTGCGTATCTGCTAATCCCCAAATCCTAATTTATCCCTCTTCTCTCTGCCTTTCATTTTTGGTAAGCAAAAGTCTGTATTTGAAGGCTGTGAGTCTGTTTCTGTTTTGCAAATAAGTTCATTGACGTTATCCTTTTAGATTCCACGTATAGATTATATCACATGATATTTGTCTTTTCCGTTACTTTACTTAGTGTGATAATCTGTAGTTCCATCCACATTGCTGCACATGGCATTGGTTCGTTTTTCATGGCTGGGTAGTATTCCATTGTGTGTGTGTACCACATCTCTTTTATCCATTCCTAGTGTTTAGGATTTCTAAGGATCTGTGACCAGGGACTATGAAAAGACAGCCCAGCATGATCTGGGGGCACCTGACCTAACTGGGAACTGTGATACTCTGGTGTGAGTTAGCTTTTCTTCTTCAAGGACTACAATGGGAGAGTGATAATCAGCCAAAAGACTGTCCAAGTTCAAATGTATATTTTTTTAAAAAGTAATAATTTCTTATGTAACAGGATGAGTGATAGATTGTTTCCAGGTAGTTGCAGAGAGATTTCAGCCCTGTTTACCCTCAGGTGTCAAGCATTGTTCTGGTTTCTTTGAGGAGGCTTTGTACCACAAAAACCATTTGATGTCTTTGCCCCACACATATCCAAACTCTATGATTGCTCCATGCTCTATAGAAATAGTGCATGAACTTCTGTAATTGAACTTCTCCTTTAAGCATACCTCTTTATTTCACACAAAAGATAATCTATCTTCATTTGTACTCTTAAATGTGTAGATAGCTAACTTGTTCAAAAAACATAACATATGGACAGGACCTAATCCTTAGTTTTTTGACCAAGCAGCTTTGAGTAGCTTCAATGAGTTTCTTAAATCCAAATACCAGACTTCCCTAGTGATCTAATGCTTAAGACTTTGAGCTTCGCCTGCAGGGCTCATTGGTTCAATCCCTGGTCAGGGAACTAAGATCCTGCATGTAGGGTGGTGTGACCAAAAAAAAAAATTTTAAGTCAAAATACCATAATAACATTTACTGCACTTACTTGTATGTAACTATGCAGTTAGACTAGGGAATGTCGTCCCCTGTGGTTCCAGAAGCACTTTAAAAGTAATGGAAATTACAATGCACTCTGGAGAGACTGATGAGAATGTTAATTAAAGTCAACTTGTCCTAGCCTTCATCATTTTTCCAGAATTGAAAAGGATGATGACTATGGCAAGCTGACATGTTTTCAAAATATGACTGCTCCTCGAAGCTATGGTTTTAAACAAAGTCTAATGAATCTTCAGAAAAAGATGATTTCTTGGAGAACAGCATTTTTACCTCAAAAAATTACACCATCATTTATGCTTAGGATACACGAGAACTCTGCTGAATTAACGAAATATGAAAGACAGACAGCAGTTTCTGACAGTCTCTGTGAAATCTGTAACATTTTATCTCCCAAGGCATGCTCTATTCATAGCTTTACTTTGATGTGCACAGATAATATGTATTAACATTGACAAGAGTTAAGCATGCGATTTAAAGGAGAAAATTGTACTGTTTCGAATCTATCTCCCAGATGATTAAAAACCGTCAAAAACTACATTGGAATAGAAATACGAATATAACTTAAAATACCAGGAACCAAGAATTTCATCTCAGATTTTGCTGTCAGGTACTAAACAAACGGAAGAGGATGGGGTTAGGGAGATTTGAAAGTTCCATTTCATACCTAGTAAGTGCTTAAACTATGAAGGTGAATTAACTATTTACCTGCCAATTCAGAGCCACAATGGCTCCTGAAGCCTAGTTTTCTGATTGTGAACAGATTCATTTCATTATGAAAATGTAGTTGACAATTTTTTTTTACTTAAATTGTATGTGACGTAATTGAAGGTAATACTTCAGCACTTCAAAATACTATTCTGTTAATTGTTTTATTTATTAATATACATTGATTATATTAATGTATCATTAAATAAAATAAATGGAAAAGTAATTGAACAGATCATCCAAAGAGTAGAAAACACATACAGTTTAAAAATAATTGTAAAATTTTTCATCTAAAGCATATGTAATTTGCCCCTTCAAATTTTCCCTACCTCACTGCAGATACTAGAATCTGAGCATGCTCAAGTTCCTTATGCAAAATGGTGTATTTTCATATAACCGATCCACATCCTCCCTGACACTATTTTTTTTTTTTTTTTCAAATACCATTCTTAACTTCTCACTGCTAGTCTTGAGACCCTTTATATTTTCCAGGCTCATTTTTGGTCCACCGCCCCTCACCCACCCTGTCAGGTCCAAACACAAAACGAAGCAGAACACACACACAAAGGAAAGGTGAATGGTGAGATTCACATTCTCCTTGATTTTTTCCTTTAGGAGTATTTTCTCCTTGATTAGAGCAGAAGCACGATTTTTAAATCATGCTTGCATAAGCCAGCTGCACGACATGCCTGTGTTGTGTCTCAACAAGGAGGGATGGGAGGAGATGGGAAAAGCAAGATTCTAACATTTTTTTAAAAAATATTCATTTATTTATTTGGCTACACAGGGTCTTAGTTGTAGCATCAGGATCTAGTTCCCCGACCTAGGGTCAAACCTGGGTCCCCTGAGTTGGAAGCATGGAGTCTTACTCAGTGGACCACCAGGGAAGTCTCAAGATTATAACACTTTATACGTTTAGAATCCTAGGCTCCTCTTGTCTCATCATTTCATTTCCAGAAATTGATTAGAAGAAAATAATTGAGTGATTTGCCGCACTGTTTACAATAATAGTAAAAAAGGGATAACAAGGAATTCCCTGGCAGTTCAGTGGTTAGGACTCAGGCCCTCAGTGTGGGGTGTTGGGTGGGGGTGCAGAAGGAGGGGACCAGGTTCAATCCCTCATCTGGGAGCTAAGATTCCACAAGCTGCACAGTGTGGGGGAAAAAAAAAAGTGATAGCAATCTAAGTATTCAGTAATAAAGGGTTTATTAAACAAAGTATCCCAAAGCACTGTAATAGAATACTATGCAACTATTAGCACTTCCCAGGTAACGCTAGTGTAAAGAACCCACGTGCCAATGTAGGACACATAAGAGACACAGGTTTGATCTCTGGGTCTGGAAGAGCCCCCTGGAGGAGGGCATGGCAACCCACTCCAGTGTTCTTGCCTGGAGAATCCCACGGACAGAGGAGCCTGGCGGGTTACAGTCCATGAGGCTGCAAAGAGTTGGACAGGACTGAGTTGGACAAATGCACACAGAAGCAGCTATTAAAACCATGTCTTCAATATTATTTCCTAACATGAGTATATGCTTACATTTTATTTGGTAAGAATCAAAAAGTAGGCTCCAAACCTAAATTTACAATGAACTGCAAAAATTTTTAAGGGATAAATAGAGACAAAGAAACAGAAGTAGGGGCAATTTTCATGTGCTTACTTATGCATACGTGTGTGCTGAGTCATTTTAGTCCTGTCCAAATCTGTGCCACCCTATGGACTGTAGCCTGCCAGGCTCCTCTGTCCATGGGATTCTCCAGGCAAGAATACTGGAGTGGGTTGTCACATCCTCTTCCAGGGGATCCTTCCAACCCAGGAATCAAACACACATCTCTTATGTCTCCTGCATTGGCAGGCAGGGTCTTTACCACCAGTGCCACCTGGGAAGCCCATGCTTACTTATACAGAACATCAATTTAAAGCAAAGATAAAAATGAAATTTAGCATTCCAAAAATTGTGCTTTAAAGGCAGGGTAGAGCCCTTGCTGGTAAAATCAACCAGTATACCAACCAAACAGTAACAACAAAAATCAGCATGTTTCAATGCATTTAGATGAAAAATTGGTTTATCAATTTGAGATATTGCTCTAGTGACCAGGTCTTGTTTGAGTTGTGTTATGACTGTCTCTGTCTCTGCTGGGGAAGTGAGAAGTTTGTCTCTTTACAGTCCTACCCATGCATTCCTCAAGCTTCCTTCACCTCTTTGCTCCCAATCCATTCTCAGCTAAAAATTGCCAGGCTTAGGAAGCGTTCTCAAAAATTCACTCAGCTTAAGATGAAGTGATGATCAGCGTATTTGTTCATTTAGCTGTGTAGGTTCTTAGTTGCAGCACTCAGGGTATTCCATCTTTAGTTGCAGCATGTGGCAACTAGTTCCCTGATGAGAGATGGAAACAATTGCACTGGGAACATGGAGTCTTAGCCACTGGACCACCAGGGAAGTGCTGAAATGCTTAAATAAGTACCTTCACTACAGGTATTTGCATTTAGCAATGGGTTTCCAAAGTGGCTCAGTGGTAAAGAGTCCACCTGCCAGTGCAGGAGATGTAGGAGACGTGGGTTCGATCCCTGGGTCGAGAAGATCCCTTGGAGCAGGAAATGACAACCCACTCTAGTGTTCTTGCCTGGAAAATTACACAGACAAAGGAGCCTGGCGGGCTACAGTCCATGGGGTTGCAAAGAGTCGGACACGACTGAGCAACTAAACATGACTCATGACCTCAGGTATTTGCATTTAGCAAGAAAAAAGCCCTGAACCCCCCAAGTTTCTCCTCTGGGACACTATTTGCATTTGGGGCAGGGCAATTGGAGGGTCAGGGGAATTCCCCACACCCATCACCCTGAAAATCACAAAGTTCTTGTAGGTCCAAGATCATTGTGTTCTATTCTGGACACTGCTGGTTGCTAAGGACTTAATTTGTCTAAAGAATATGTACTGGGGATCCATTCCAGGGCAGACAATGTTCTTGGATTTCAGAGCATCCTCTGGTCCTCCCAATTCCTGCACAGGAATCATGGAATAAAACATATAAGACATTGAAAACTTCATTTCACAGAAATGTTTCATATGCTCTTCATTCTTTTTTTTTTCTTTTTTCTCAGTTTAGTTTTTGAAGCAAAATTTTAAATCAAAGGTTAGATTTAACTTGGAAAAATCTGTCTCACCAGGCCTCTGCTTTAGTTCATATTTAAGAAAATATTTTGAGATACCTTGAATTTCTTGCTTTGTCATTTACCTATGGACTTGAGATTCCTGATCACATCCCCTCTGACAAAACGAACAAGAAATGAAAGTACCACTTGCTTGCTACCACATAGAAGTTTGCACATCTCAATTTCAAGAGTGCATTTGAGAGGATGATGCTCTGTTCCATTAAACTGGAGCCTCTGGGCTTTGGGTTGTTTTTTTTTTTTTTTTTTTTCTGCTTTTTTTTTTTTTTCCCAGA
>NW_011494632.1:2895632-2898842 GCF_000754665.1 Bison bison bison | reverse complement strand
TCAAGAGTGCATTTGAGAGGATGATGCTCTGTTCCATTAAACTGGAGCCTCTGGGCTTTGGGTTGTTTTTTTTTTTTTTTTTCCTGCTTTTATTTTTTTCTCCCAGATGTTAATAACCACTGTTCTTTTACTTAAGAGGCTTTGTCTAGGTAATTAAAGATCTAGTCACATCTTGCTTGAATATAAAGTCTAAGTGACTCATGCAGTGAACTTGGGTCCTCTGAGCATAATGCAGTCTGTTTTAATGAAGGAAATTATTTTTTGACAAATTTTAAAACTGTAAAAGAAAACTTCGTGTATACATTCCTAATACAGCTGGGTTAAAGTAGCATTTAAGCTTATTAAATAATGTGACTAATTTATAAAAACTATTATGAACCTCAAACCTCGGGTTAAAAAACAGAGAAGAAACCTCCCCCACCAAAACTCGATTCTAAGAGAAAAACTCATGAAAAGAAAAACTGTTTATTATTATCATTTATGTATATGTTATCTTTTAAAAAATGAACATCTGGATTTAACCCCACTTTTTTGTTTTAAATAATGAGGTATATTCAATTTGTGGATTAAAAAATTGTTTTTTTAATACAGAACTTTCTTTCTTAATATAATAATTATTCTGTTAATATTCTAGGGCTTTGTATGTGTATGTCAACTAATAGACATAAGAACAATTACAAAAATAATCTGAAATAACTGTGAAATCAACTATAGGTTGCTGTATGCTGTATACTCATAACATAAGCATATTCACTCAAAATTAAAGTAGTAGGTCAGAAGAACTATCAACTGGAAGTCAGTATTCTACAGCCATCATGGCAAGAATAAGAACCAGAATCTGAAAGTGGATTTTACACTTATTAGAAGTGTCATTTTGAGAAACCTGTATGCAGGTCAGGAAGCAACAGTTAGAACTGGACATGGAAAAACAGACTGGTTACAAATAGGAAAAGGAGTACATCAAAGCTGTATATTGTCACCCTGCTTATTGAACTTCTATGCAGAGTACATCATGAGAAACGCTGGGCTGGAAGAAGCACAAGCTGGGATCAAGATTTCCGGGAGAAATATCAATAACTTCAGATATGCAGATGACACCACCCTTATGGCAGAAAGTGAAGAAGAACTAACGAGCCTCTTGATTAAAGTGAAAGAGGAGAGTGAAAAAGTTGGCTTAAAGCTCAACATTCAGAAAACTAAGATTATGGCATCCGGTCCCATCACTTCATGGCAAATGGAGAAACAGTGGGAATAGTGTCAGACTTCATTTTTCTGGGTTCCAAAATAACTGCAGATGGTGATTGCAGCCATGAAATTAAAAGACGCTTACTCCTGGGAAGGAAAGTTATGACCAACCTAGATAGCATATTCAAAAGCAGAGATGTTACTTTGCCAACAAAGGTCCATCTAGTCAAGGCTATGGTTTTTCCAGTGGTCATGTATGGATGTGAGTTGGACTGTGAAGAAAGCTGAGTGCCGAAGAATTGATGCTTTTGAACTGTGGTGTTGGAGAAGACTCTTGAGAGTCCCTTGGACTGCAGGCAAATCCAACCAGTCCATCCTAAAGGAGATCAGTCCTGGGTGTTCATTGGAAGGACTGATGCTGAGGCTGAAACTCCAATACTTTGGCCACCTGATGTGAAAAGCTGACTCATTTGAAAAGACCCTGATGCTGGGAAAAATTGAGGGTGGGAGGAGAGGGGGATGACAGAGGATGAGATGGCTGATGGCATCACTGACTCAATGGACATGAGTTTGGGTAAACTCCAGGAGTTGGTGATGGACAGGGAGGCCTGGCGTGCTGCGGTTCATGGGGTCGCAAAGAGTCGGACACGACTGAGCAACTGAACTGAACTGAATCTTGCTTTTACTTTTTTTTTTTTAATTGAAATATAGTTGATTTACAATATTTTGTTAATTTCTGCTGTACAGCAAAGTGATTCAGTTACACTTAGATATATATATTCTTTTTCATAGTTTTTCCATTGTGGTTTATCACAGGACATTGAATATAGTTCCCTGTGCTACACAGTAGGACCTTGTCATTTATCCATCCTGTATGTAGTAGTTTGCATCTGCTAATCCCAAACTGCCACTCCATCCCTCCCTTAACCCCTCCCCCTTGGCAGCTATAAGTTTGTTCTCTGTGTCTGTGAGTCTGTTTCTGTTTCACAGACACATTCATTTTTTCATATTTTAGGTTCCACATATAAGTGATATCATATGATATTTGTCTTTCTCTTTGTGACTTACTTCACTTATTATGATAATCTCTAGTTACACCCATGTTGCTGCAAATGGCATTATTTCATTTTTTTTTATGGTTGAGTAGTGTTCTCTTATATATACATACATGTGCATATATCTTTTGGAATTAGAGTGTTTTTCTGGATATATTCCCAGGAATGGGATTGCATGATTATACAACAACTCTATTTTTAGTTTTTTTGAAGAACCTCCATACTGTTCTCCATAGTGGCTGTAAATGTGACTTTGTTTTAATCACCCTCTCTGAGCTACACGTTATTCACCTGTAAAATGGGTATAACAGTACCTAAGTCATAGTTTTAGTCTTAATTACCATGTGTGAAGCACACAGTACATAGTACTCACAGATGTTAACATCACTATCATCTTCCTATGTTACCATCAAAGAAACTAGAAGCCAACTATTGGCTTTAAGGCCTCAGTTCAGTTCAGTTCAGTTGCTCAGTCCTGTCCAACTCTTTGCGACCCCATAAATCACAGCACGCCAGGCCTCACTGTCCACCATCAACTCCCGGAGTTCACTCAAACTCATGTCCATCGAGTCGGTGATGCCGTCCAGCCATCTCATCCTCTGTTGTCCCCTTCTCCTCCTGCCCCCAATCTCTCCCAGCATCAGGGTCTTTTCCAATGAGTCAACTCTTCGCATGAGGTGGCCAAAGTACTGGAGTTTCAGCTTCAGCATCAGTCTTTCCAATGAACACCCAGGACTGATCTCTTTTAGGATGGACTGGGTGGATCTCCTTGCAGTCCAAGGGACTCTCAAGAGTCTTCTCCAACACCACAGTTCAAAAGCATCAATTCTTCAGCACTCAGCTTTCTTCACAGTCCAACTCTCACATCCATACATGACCACTGGAAAAACCATAGCCTTGACTAGATGGACCTTTGTTGTCAAAGTAATATCTCTGCTTTTGAATATGCTATCTAGGTTGGTCCTGACTT
>NW_011494632.1:2885338-2895532 GCF_000754665.1 Bison bison bison | reverse complement strand
AACTTTCCTTCCAAGCAGTAAGTGTCTTTTAATTTCATGGCTGCAGTCACCATCTGCAGTGATTTTGGAGCCCAGAAAAATGAAGTCTGACACTGTTTCCACTGTTTCCCCATCTATTTCCCATGAAGTGATAGGACTAGGTGCCATGATCTTAGTTTTCTGAATGTTGAGCTTTAAGCCAATTTTTTCACTCTCCTCTGTTACTTTAATCAAGAGGCATTTTAGTTCCTCTTCACTTTCTGCCATAAGGATGGTGTCATCTGCATATCCGAAGTTATTGATATTTCTCCCGGCAATCTTGATTCCAGCTTGTGTTTCTTCCAGTCCAGAGTTTCTCATGATGTACTCTGCATAGAATTTAAATAAGCAGGGTGACAATATACAGCCTTGATGTACTCTTTTTCCTATTTGGAACCAGTCTGTTTTTCCATGTCCAGTTCTAACTGTTGCTTCCTGACCTGCATACAGGTTTCTCAAGAGGCAGGTCAGGTGGTCTGGTATTCCCATCTCTTTCAGAATTTTCCACAGTTTATTGTGATCCACACAGTCAAAGGCTTTGGCATAGTCAATAAAGCAGAAATAGATGTTTTTCTGGAACTCTCTTGCTTTTTCCATGATCCAGCGGATGCTGGCAATTTGATCTCTGGTTCCTCTGCCTTTTCTAAAACCGGCTTGAACATCTGGAAGTTCGCAGACCATGTATTGCTGAAGCCTGGCTTGGAGAATTTTGAGCATTACTTTACTAGCATGTGAGATGAGTGCAACTGTGTGGTAGTTTGATCATTTTTTGGCATTGCCTTTCTTTGGGATTGGAATGAAAACTGACCTTTTCCAGTCCTGTGGCCACTGCTGAGTTTTCCAAATTTGCTGGCATATTGAGTGCAGCACTTTCACAGCATCATCTTTCAGGATTTGAAATAGCTCAACTGGAATTCCATACCCGCCACTAGCTTTGTTCATAGTGATGCTTTCTAAGGCCCACTTGACTTCACATTCCAGGATATCTGGCTCTAGGTGAGTGATCACACCATCGTGATTATCTTGGTCATGAAGCTCTTTTTTTGTATAGTTCTTCTGTGTATTCTTGCCACCTCTTCTTAATATCTTCTGCTTCTGTTAGGTCCATACCATTTCTGTCCTTTATTGAGCCCATCTAAAGGCCTAGTTAGTGACAAAAACTGGTAGACTATAGAAAAAAAAATTAATCCCACTCATCAGAGTTCTTTTATCCTGCTACCAAGAGTTAAACAGAATTTTTAGTTTTATAATGTCTGTGAATGAACATAATCAAAAGCCCAAAACACTCACTACAAAATGCTAATGAACTTTCAAAAACATAAGTCAAATTACATTCTGCTTGATAGTCATGGCATCACAATTTTAATTGGAGCTAACCATTCGAATGTTGGTGTTTTATATATAGTAGAAGTTACAGAACATTGGTCTGTGATTCATGCTGTATGGAGATATAATTGCTTTTTAAAAACTGTATTGGAGTATAGTAGCTTTACAGTGTTGTGTTAGTTCCTGCTGTGCAGCAGTGATTCAGCTATATGTATACATATATTCCCTCTGTTTTGGATTTCCTTCCCATTTAGGTCACCACAGAGCACTGAGTAGGGTTCCCTGTGCAATACAGTAGATTCTCATTAGTTGTCTATTTTATACACAGTATCAGTAGTGTATATACGTCAATTCCAATCTCCCAATTCATCTGACCCTTCCTTTCCCCGCTTATGCAAATATAAGTTCTTTGGTCTACTCATGGGATGTGTGTGCCAAGGTGAGGTGACTGAGATTAGAGTATGGGATTCAAATCCGAGTTAGGCTGCCTCCAAAAGCTTTCATTATGACACACCATTCCTTTGAATTTCTTCTAGGAATTATATTCGTTCAGGTTTTCCCAAACCACCTTACAGAAAGAAACCGAACGAACTTTCTGGCTAGCCCAATACATAATATGTGATGTAGAATAAGAGCTTCCCAGGTGGTGCTAGTGGTAAAGAACCTGCCTGCCAATGCAGGAGACATAAGAGACTCAGATTCGATCCCCGGGTTGGGAAGATCCCCTGGAGGAGCCAATGGCAACCCACTCCAGTATTCTTGCCTGGAGAATCCCTTGGACAGAGAAGCCTGGTGGGCTACAGTCCATGGGATATTAAAGAGTCAGACATGACTGAAGCGATTTATGCACACACACAGTGTAGAATAATATTTATTGAATATTCAGTTGCATTGTTGTTACTTTTATACTAAATGTGTTTATATGTAATCAACAAGGACCTGCTGTAGAGCACAGAGAATTCTACTCAATATTCTGTAATGACCTGTAAGGGAAGAGAATCTGAAAACGATTCAGTAAATATATAGGTAAATCACTGTGATGTACATCTGAAACTAACGTGTGTGTGCGTTAGTCCCTTAGTCCTGTCCAACTCTTTGCGACCCCATGAACTGTAGCCCACCAGGTTTCTCTGTCCATGGAATTCTCCAGGCAAGAGTACCGGAATCAGTTGCCTTTCTCTTCTCCAGATGATCTTCCCGACCCAGATATTGAACTAGAATCTCTTACATTTCCTGAAGACTAGCATCTCTTTCAGAGAAGGCAATGGCACCCCACTCCAGTACTTTTGCCTGGAAAATCCCATGGACGGAGGATCCTGGTAGGCTGCAGTCCATGGAGTCGCTAGAGTCGGACATGACTGAGCGACTTCACTTTCACTTTTCACTTTCATGCATTGGAGAAGGAAATGGCAACCCACTCCAGTGTTCTTGCCTGGAGAATCCCAGGGACGGGGGAGCCTGGTGGGCTGCCATCTATGGGATCACACAGAGTCGGACACAAGTGAAGCAACTTAGCAGCAGCAGCATCTCTTTACCACTAGTGCCACCTGGGAAGCCCCGATATAAAATTTAAAAAATTTAAATGTGTGTGTATGTGTGCCTGTCTGTCTATGGATATGTGTAAGGCTGTACTGAACATCTGTTCTGTTGGTCCATATCATCACTCCTTTCGACTCTGGCCTCTGCGAGGCAGGCTGACCTGTCAGGATGACATCTGCGGACTCCCTTAGTCATTGGCGTCTCGATAGGTTCAGCCAATAGCGTGTATTGGCAGGAGATGGGAGGCAGGGGACAGCAAGGGCATGGAGTATCTACTCCTGGGAACACACCCCAGTGTGGTCACTGCACAGAGCATTGGACCACATGCCTTGTCCAGACTGAAGCCTGGCAAGACCTTTGCTCTTCCCATCCCAGGGAGGTGCATTGCTATGTCCTCCTGCATCCTCTTCACACTTTTGTAAATAGTCTCTTTATTAAGGTCTCTTCACATTACCCAACAAGAGCATTTCTTGTTTCTTGTCCTTACCCTTATTAATATAAATCCTTAATAGAAATGATAGAATGGACTATGTAGGTAATATTGTCACCTGCCTCCCAGCTTGAATATCCTCGTTCTTCTGGCTAGTTTTCTTCTTCTGTGGATGTCCTAAAATATATGCCCTTTTTCCACTACCTGTCTGCAACCACCACCCCAGGGCCATGAAGGGCCAGCTGTATGAATACCTTGCCCCTAAGCCAGACCATAGGGATTCTTCAACCAGATCTTCTCACATTAGGGGTCAAGGTTTCCCTCTTCTCAGACCCAGAACTGATGACTGTAATCCCAGGGCTCTCTGACCATCTTCCCTCATCTCAGGTTGAGTCTCTGTAGACCAGGGCACAGCAGAGACAACTCGGGATGAGAGACAGATGGTTCCTGGGGTCAGTGTGTCCAGTTCCAAACCCTGAGCCCCTGGTCTCTCCAACCCTCTCTTACAATTGCCTTCACCTTTTCTGTGAACTAACATATTGTATTCTCATTTTGCTTGAACTAGTTGGAGTTCCTGTTACATGCAATTTTTTTATCAAGGTACTGATTAAAACAATGGCAGAACTTGGCGACCTGATATGTTTCTAATATTTGAATCCAGTTGTTTTGAAGAATTCAGTGATGCTGGCAAGGAATGCACTAGAAAAGTTCTGATCCATTCATATATGTGTCAGAATTCGTGGAACTTTTTATTACCAAGAGCCTTCAGAAAGCCTCTCCTGAAATTCAATACACTCTAGGGCATATTTTGAACAGGTTCCTAGTCCAGATTGCTTCCCAGAGAGGAAAATGATTGGGTTGGGAGGCAGGGTATGTCAGTATGGTGTGCAAAGAGAGGAGAGCTTTTCTTTCTTCTAGCTTTTTAAAAAAATAATTTTATTTATTTATTTGTTTTTGGCTGTGCTGGGTCTTAGTTGCTGTGCGGGCTTTTCTCTAGTTGCGGCAAGAGGGGGCTCCTCTTCATTGCGGTGCATGGGTTTCTCATTGCAGTGGCTTCTCTTGTTGCAGAGCACTGGCTCTAGGGCATGTGGGCTCAGAAGTTACAGCTCCCGGGCTCTAGAGCAAAGGCTTAATACCTGTGGCGAGTGAGTTTAGTTGCTCCGAGGCATGTGGGATCTTCCTGGATCAGGGATCGAACCCGTGTCTCCTACATTGGCAGGTGGATTCTTTACCATTAAGCCACAAGGGAAGCCCCTTTCTTCTCTCATTTTTAAACTAGCAAGTATGGTTGGGTATCAATGACTAACAATGATGTCTTGGTTTTAATGCTCATTGTGGAGTTTTCCTTATTTGGTTTTTGGTTGAGAGAGCCTGAATGACTGTTAAATTGAATAATAGACGAAAATTTATTTTTCCTAAACACAGTTGCTTCCCTCTGTAGGTATTACATTGTATGGCTTCAGGAAAACTACAAAGGCAGCACAAAAGGCAAACGGGGCGTGTGCTCCATTGTAAAAGTGGCCCCCACCCTCTCTCCTTTTGCTCTGTATTAATAGTTTTTCCCTGGCAGCACCATTGTGAGGCTAACAAAGGCCTTGGAAAGATAGGAAATGGTGTGCAGCTATTAATAATAGTTTATCTTCCTACATTTAGAAGTAGTAAGCCAATACAACTGGCTACTTTTGTTGTCACTATCAAAGGACATCTTTTCACTAAAATTATAAGTGTACTTTTGGATCATTACTGATAAAGCTATTCTCTGGAGAAGTTAGGACTCTGAGTTCATAATATTAATAATGAGCATCATTAAAACACCATAACAGGAAAGACAAGATCAAGAAATAAATACAAGGACTTCCCTGGGTGGTCCAGTGGCTACAACTTCACCTTCCAGGGCAGGGGATGTGGGTTCCATCCTGGATTGGGAAGCTAAGACCCCACATGCCTCATGCCGAACAATCCGAGACATAAAACAGCAGCAATATTGTAACACATTCAATAAAGACTTTAAAAATGGTCCACATTAAAATAAAAAAAGAAGAAGAAATAACTACAAAGAAGGGTGGGGGAACATTGGAAAAATATTCCCCAAGGAGAGGATGGGCTAGGGAAACATCCAAATCCAGTTGTTCTCAATCCACCAACTGCTGGTTTTACTCTTGAGGGAGATATTTGTGAATTCACTTAGAGCTTAGAAGAACATGTTAATGTTGAATATGCTGTTTAGATCTCCAGCACAGAGCATTAGACCACATGCCTTGTCCAGACTGAAGACTGGCAAGACCTTTGCTCTTACCATCCCAGGGAGGTGCATTGCTATGTCCTCCTGCATCCTCTTCACACTTTCGTAAATAGTCTCTTTATTAAGGCTTGCAGAACTGCTAGCCCCCATGGAGCTACACTAAAGAACTCTACTCCCCTACTGGTTCCTGGGGGTTGAGTAGAGACTTTCCAACCAACCACCAGGTGCTGGAATATCCCCATTTCCCAAACTGCCTCCATCGTGATCTCACAGTTTGGCAAGCACTTTCTTCTCCTTCTGGGCCACCAAAGAAGAAGAATTCCTGGGACTTCCCTGGAGGTCCGGTGGTTGGGATATGGCACCTTCAATGCAAGGGCACGTGTTCCATCCTGAGTTACGGTACTAAGGGCCCGCATGCCTCTCAGTGCGGCCAAATTTAAGAAGAAGCGGAGAAGACGAGTTCTTTCCCTCGTGATGACAAAAGAAGAAAGCATTCTCAGGTAGCCAGTGTTAACAGGAAGGGCACTGACTGACATTTGGGGATGTTCACTTACTGTGTTCAGGGCCTGGGAAGGGCTGACACCAGGGCCTTCCTTCAATTTCATTCACAATAAGTGTATCATTGATGCACTGTGTCTGGTTGGGTTTACAGAAATAGCTGTGTTGCTTGTCAATCATGGGAAGTGGCAAGTGTTTGATATCTCCTTCATTGTGGGCACAAAATAGCATCTAGACATCCCAGGCTACTCCACTCCCCTGGTCCTTTGTCCTCCACGGAACCTCAAGGGGAAGGTCACCCTGGGCGACCTGAACTGAGGTGCCAGAAACTGCAGAAATGTCCTACCAGCCTCCTCACGAGATTCCCTGTTGACACAATGTAACACAACCCCCTTTACAGTATTCTGGCAACAACCAAAACCAGAAATAACTCATACATTAAAAAAAATAAACCTCAAAAGATTTTCTTTTTTTCCCCTCAAAACATTAGCATGCAAAGTAGTTAGCTAGTAGTCACTAATAACTTTTTTCCCTGCAAAATTATTGGCTAATTATACCAATTATTGCATTCTCAGCCTATCAGGCCATGCTTGGATCATCCAGAGACAAAAGTGTTCCTTGGAACCGATCCACAGGGCAACAGATGAAGTCTGTTTTGGTGGTTCTTTCTTGCCAGCCGTGCTCAGGATCAGTGCTGACCATGGAGGCCTGGCCTCGGTCCACAGTGAGTGGTTCCAGCTTGTCATCCAGAGTTCTTAGGAGGTGAATCCTCCATTGGCAGCCCTCTCTTCTCTGAAACGTTCATAGAGATGAGTAACTGCCACATACACGTGAGCTCTAACACAGACCAATCACTCCTATCTTTCAGGACACTGGAAACCCTGATGACACGGGGATGGACATGTTTAAATGATATAAAGCCTATCTCCATTTTAGAGCATCCTTCCCTATACACTGTGTTACATTACATACAGCTATACTGAGGACAATTTCACCTGGTTTATATATGAAGAAGCTGAGAAATGTCTACAAAGTCAGCAAAATGTTCACACATCTATCACGTGGTTGATATTAATAATTTAAGGTTCTTCCAAAGTATATGTGTAACTTTACATTTGAAAGCATCCAGGCATTAAAACTTGGACTTCCCAGGTGGCTCAGTGGTAAAGAATCTGCCTGCCAATGCAGGTGATGTGGGTTCGACATCCCAGTAGGGAAGATCCCCTGGAGAAGTAAATGGCAATCCACTTCAGTATTCTTGCCTGTGAAATCCCATGGACAGAGCAGCCTGCAGGCTACAGTCCAGGCGGTCACCAAGGTTGGACAGGACTTAGTGACTAAACAACGACAGCAAGGCATTAAAACTTAATCCCCATTCAGAAAAGTTTACTCCATGGAGCTCAAAGCTTAGTGAACTATTAAAACTTTTTTAAACTTAAGTTTAGGGTGGAACTGTCAAGATTCTCCAGACAATATGATAGGACTATTAGATAAATCTTAAAAAACAACTTAAAACATATTTACATCTTATCACTTGTCAGTGTCTATATTACGAATTTATTTATTTTTGGTTGTGCTGTGTCTTTGTGGCTGCACACAGGTTTTCTCTAGTTAAGAAAATGAGCAGAGGTTACTCTCCAGCTGTGGTGTGGTGCTTCTTATTGCAGTGGCTTCTCTTGTGGAGCATGGGCTCTAGGGTGGGCAAGCGTCAGTATTTGCCAAACACAGGCTTAGTTGCCCCCTGGCATATGGTATCTTCCCCAACCAGATCGAACCTGTGTCCCCTGCTTTGGTAAGTGGATTCTTAACCATTGACTCACTAGGGAAGTCCTCTATATTACTTTTTAATCAATTAAATATTTGATGAAAATTGATGTTTGTTATGCCCAAAGTTTTCCTGACTCTGCTGTATTTGCTGTATTATACATGTACTCATCATTATATTGTGGCTTTAAATCACTTGATAGCACAACATATTGGAGATTTTTATCTCTGATGATTCTTTTCCTCTCATGGTTCTGGTACAAACATTCTATTTATGGCCGGGCATGGTAAGGCAGGTTAGGGGCAGGTTGTAACAAGAACCATCTGTCCTCTCCCCCTATCTGAGTCCTTCTGTCATGATTAATTGTTGTTACCAAAAAAAAAAAAAAATACCACCTCTTTGCTGGAGTTTTGCAAGAGGCAGTAGCCATGTCCTCCCTTTAGAGTATTAGAGCTTAAAATATGACATGCTTTATTCCCTGTGGCCTTAAACACACAGTTTCTGCCATCGTGGTTCCCAAGCCTTTCAGTAGATTGTGAGAGACAGGTGGAAACTACCCTTAGTAATGTCAGAAAATGGCAAGATGGAGACAAAATTGAAATCGTTAGTGAAGATGTTAGTCAAGAATATTCTACTTTGTATTGAGCATTTCGGGTGTTTGCTTGGTAGGGAGTAAATACAACTGAAGAAACTAGCATACGTATCATGTACACATTGAAATAAATGAGCTCCTACTGGGGGTGAGAAAATGTTGATATTGCAAAACCGTATATCCAGGTTTGGTAGAAATTAAATTGAAAACATAAATCCACATTTCCTAAAGACCTCTGCCATTGCTTAATTTCAAAAGCATCTCAAGGGAAAGAGGAAGGGGCCAGAGCTAGGATTTAATTTTAATTAGAAGGAAACATGTTTTAGGAGGGACTTTCCAGGTGACTCAGCACTAAAGAATCCTTCTGTAAAGTAGGAGATGCGGGTTTGGTCCTTTGAGTGGGAAGATCCCCTGGAGAAGGAAATGGCAACCCACTCCAGGGTTCTTGCTGGGAAAATCCCATGGACAGAGGAGCCTGGCAGGCTACAGTCCATCTATTGCATCGCAAACAGTCAGACACAACTGAGCACTTGTAGTATGTTCTAGGAAGGACCAGCATGGGAGAGAATGAAGGACGAGCAAGTCTGCTCAGAGGTCTTGCATCATTACCCGTGAAGAGGTGGATCCCAAAGAATGCTCTACAGTTCAAGAGGAAGAGTCACTGAGTTGTGGTACAAATACTCAAAAACACTGCCTGTTTCCTAATCCAGCCAGTATTTATTAAGCACCTTCTATGATTCCAGGACTGGATATAGCGAAAGGGAAAGAAGATGCAAACCTGATGGAGGATGTTATTGATTTTGTGTTTAATCATCAAGGAACTTTAGTCTAATTGGGAAACTGAGACATGAAACCCAGGACAACCATCTCAGCCTCTAATGGTGCAATCTGAGGGATCACAAGGCTCCCTTTTTCCCAGGACACCCTGAGTCTGACCATTTTTCTGAAGTCCTCTGTGTTACAGCCATCCCTCCTGTTCAGGCTTTCTATTTAGGTAAAGATATGAAGAACACACACGCACTCACTGAATCCCTAAAAGCCTTTCTTACAATATTAAATATGTTACTTACAAGGGCTCATACAGTTAACAACACCTTAGTCTTGGTAAGAACCAAACAAGGTTCTCAAGAAATGAGACACAAGACATGAAACAAAAATACAGGTAAGGAAGGCAAACCAGAATGGCCCTGAATAAGATGTGAGAAGTAGCTAGGGGCAGTTGTTATGAGATTGATTAAGTGAGTTCAAACTACAGGTCTGGTATATGGGGACCTTCTGGGCCAATACAATAAAGCTGGACTTTTACTTATGAAGAGTGAAAAGGCAAGGAAGGTGACTACCAAGAAGAAAGTGTTGATAACCTGGTGATTGTCTTCAGACTGGAACAGAAGAGATGGAGACTGGGATCAGGGAGGTCAATGAGGAGGCTGTTGACTTTTTCAGGAATAGAGAGAAAGAATATCTGAATTAAGCAAACTCATAAGAATAATTTAATATTTTGAATAAATGTAATAATCTGAAGTGACAGATTGAATATGAGAATTGAGGTTTCCCTTGGGCAATGACTCCCAAGTTTTAATGTTCAGTTCAGTTCAGTCGCTCAGTCATGTCTGACTCTTTGTGACCCCATGAATCGCAGCATGCCAGGCCTCCCTGTCCATCACCAACTCCCAGAGTTCACCCAAACTCATGTCCATTGAGTCGGTGATGCCATCCAGCCATCTCATCCTCTGTCGTCCCCTTCTCCTCCTGCCCCCAATCCCTCCCAGCATCAGAGTCTTTTC
>NW_011494632.1:2875265-2885226 GCF_000754665.1 Bison bison bison | reverse complement strand
CAGCCACAGTTCAAAAGCATCAATTCTTCAGCACTCAGCTTTCTTCACAGTCCAACTCTCACATCCATAAATGACCACTGGAAAAACCATAGCCTTGACTAGATGGACCTTTGTTGGCAAAGTAATGTCTCTGCTTTTGAATATGCTATCTAAGTTGGTCATAACTTTCCTTTCAAGGAATAAGCGTCTTTTAATTTCATGGCTGCAATCACCATCTGCAGTGATTTTGGAACCCCAAAAAATAAAGTCTGACACTGTTTCCACTGTTTCGCCATCTATTTCCCATGAAGTGATGGGACCATGATCTTAGGTATCTGTAAACCAGTGATGCTATTGAAGAACTTGGACAGAGGGTAGCAACATTATACAAGAGGCAGTGACCAAAACCATCCCCAAGAAGAAGAAATGTAAAAAGGCAACATGGTTGTCTAAAGAGGCCTAAAAATAACTGAGAAGCAAAAGAGAAAAGGAAAAATCTATCCATCTGAATGCAGAGTTCCAAATAGTAAGGAGAGATTAAGAAAGCCTTCCTAAGTGATCAATGCAAAGAAATAGAAGAAAACAATAGAACAGGAAAGACAAGAGATCTCTTCAAGAAATTTAGAGATACCAAGGGAACATTTTATGCAAAGATAGGCACAATAAAGGACAGAAATGGTATGGACCTAACAGAAGCAGAATATATTAAGAAGAGGTGGCGAGAATACACAGAACTATATAAAAAAAGATCTTAACGAACCAGATAACCATGATGGTGTGATCACTCACCCAGAGCCAGACATCCTGAGGTGTGAAGTCAAGTGGGCCTTAGGAAGCATCACTGTGAACAAAGATAGTGGAAGTAATGGAATTCCAGCTGAGCTATTTCAAATCCTAAAAGACGATGCTGTGAAAGTGCTGCATTCAATATGCCAGCAAATTTGGAAAACTCAGCAGTGGCCACAGGACAGTTTTCATTCCAATCCCAAAGAAAGGCAATGCCAAAGAATGTTCAAACTACTGCACAATTGCACTCATTTTGCATCCTAGAAAGTATTGCTCAAAATCCTCCAAGCTAAGCTTTAACAGTACATGAACCAAGAACTTCCAGATATTCAAGCTGGATTTAGAAAAGGCAGAGGAATCAGAGATCAAATTGCCAATATCTGTTGGATCATAGAAAAAGCAAGTGAGTTTCAGAAAAATATCTACTTCTATTTCATTGACTACACTAAAGCCTTTGACTGTGTTAGTCACAGCAAACTGTGGAAAATTCTTAAAGAGATGGGAATACCAGACCCTCTTACCTGCCTTCTGAAAAATCTGTATGCAGTTCAAGAAGCAACTGCTAGAACCAGATATGGAACAACAGACTGGTTCCAAATTAGGAAAGGAGTACATCAAGGCTGTATATTGTCACCCTGCTTATTTAATTTATATGCAGAATACATCATGCAAAATCCCAGGCTGGATGAAGCAAAAGCTGGAATCAAGATTGCTGGGAGAAATATCAATAACCTCATATATGCAGATGACACCACTCTTATGGCAGAAAGCACAGAGGAACTAAAGAGCCTCTTGATGAAAGTGCAAGAGGAGAGTGAAAAAGCTGGCTTAAAATACAACATTCACCCCTTTCTGGCAGTGACGACCTCCTCACGAGAACATGCCTCTCGCAAAGGATCTTCTTCATCCCTCTCCAGAAGAGGAGAAGAGGAAACACAAGAAGAAGCGCCTGGTGCAGAGCCCCAATTCCTATTTCATGGATGTAAAATGCCCAGGATGCTCTAAAATCACCACCGTCTTTAGCCATGCACAAGCAGTAGTTTTGTGTGTTGGCTGCTCTACTGTCCTCCGCCAGCCTACAGGAGGAAAAGCAAGTCTTACAGAAGGATGCTCTTCCAGACGGAAGCAGCACTAAAAGTACCCTGTATCAAGGTGAACGGGAAACCATCCCAATAAACACGTTTTGGATTAAAAAAAAATACAACATTAAAAAAATGAAGGTCATGGCATCCAGTCCCATCACTTCACGGCAAATAGATGAAGAAACAATAGAAACAGTGGCAGACTTAATTTTCTGGGTTCCAAAATCACTGCAGATGGTGACTGCGGTCATGAAATTAAAAGACAGTTGCTCCTTGGAAGAAAAGCTATGGCAAATCTAGACAGTATATTAAAATGCAGAGATATTACTTTGCTGACAAAGGGCCATATAGTTAAAGCTTCCCAGTAGTCATGTATGGATGTGAGAGTTGGACCATAAGGAAAGCTGAGTGCCAAAGAATTGATGCTTTTGACATGTGGTGTTGGAGAAGACTCTTGAGAGTCCCTTGGATGAGTTGCTAAAGAAAATGTGGTGCATATATACAATGGAATATTATTCAGCTATAAAAAAGAATGAAATAATGCCATCTGCAGCAGCATGGATACAACTAGAGATTATCATACAAAGTGAAGCAAGTCAGACAGAGAAAGGCAAAATCACATGATATCACTTACGTGTGGAATCTAAAATACGGCAAAAATGAACCTATCTCTGAAACAGAAACAGACTCACAGATATAGAGAACAGATATGTGGTTGCCAAGGGGCAGTGGGGAGAGAGACAGATGGAATGAGAGACTGACTTTGGTAAATGCAAAACGTTACATTTAGAATGGATAAACAAGGTCCTACTGTATAGCACAGAGAACTATATTCAATATCTGTGATAAACCATAATGGAAAATAATTTTTTAAAGAAATTATATACATGTTTAATTGAATCACTTTGCTGTATGGCAGAGACTGGTATAACATTGCAAATCAACTATACTTCAATAAAAATAATTAAACTCTTCTCTTTGTTTTTATTCTAAAACTTCACTAAAATATATTTTTACTTATAGTGCTTAAGACTCACTGTGAATCATGAATCTGAGGATTATGTCTTTAGCAATTCTAAAAGTTTTTCAGATGTTATCTCTTTAAATATTCCATGCATCCCATTCTCTTGATTCTCTCTTGTAAGAGATACGAACATTTCATAAGGGTAGTACTGAGTTAGGCCTTATTATTTTTCTCTCTACTCCAATCTATGTCTCTTCATCTCTCCACATTGGAGTGCAAATAATTTCTTTAAATGTAATTTACAGTTCACCTAGTTTTACTTCTGCTCTTTAACCTTTTTATTGGTATTTCAATTTAATTACTTTTGCTTTTTATGTTTATAGAGGCTCTATTTGATTATTTCTTTCAAATCTATGTGTTTCTTTTTCATAGACTCATTATTTTCTCACATTTCATTTTATTTATTTACTCATTTTGGCCACCAATGTAGGATCTTCATTTCCCGACTAGAGATTGAACCCACAACCCCTGCACTGGAAGCACTGGACTTCCAGGAAAGTCCCTATTTTTTTTCATATTTTAGAGTCTTTCTTTTATGCCCTTAATCACATTACATCTATTGCACAAAAAAGTGCAAGTGCTAGTTGCTCTGTTGTGTCCGACTCTGCACCCCCATGGAATGTGGTGCCAGGCTCCTCTGTCTTGGAATTCTCCAAGCAAGAATACTGGAGTGGGTTGGTTGCCACTCCCTTCTCTAGGGTATCTTCCCCATCCAGGGATAGAACCTGGGTCTCCTGCATTGCAGGCAGATTCTTTACTGTCTGAGTCACATAGTCTCTATTTAATCATAGTTCTGTGTTAGCTGGTGGTCTTAGGAAACTGAATCCTTGTAGGCATTGCATGTGCTGACTCTCAGCCATGGTGAGTTGTTTCCTCGTGTGCATTGTATTCAGGAATCTGTGTTCACCTTCCTCAGGGGAAGCCCTCACAGCCTGAGCAAACAAGCTGTCCCTTCAGGACAGCTTTATATTTGCTTCTTCCAGGAGCCTTAGGTGTATCTATCCAGTAGAGCCTATCATCAGACAGGACCAAATTTATATCAGTTTTTCAACTTACAGATACTTGGCCCAGGCAGATAGTATATCAACATTTAACAAAAATCTGCTTTTGTAAATAAAGTTTTATTGAAACACATACATACCCATTTATTGACATATTGTCAACAACAACTATCCATCTCCAAGGACAGAGTTGAAGAGCTGCAGCAAAGACTACATGGCCAACAGAGCTGCTAATTCACTTTGTGCCTTTACAGACAATGTCTGTGAACCCCTGGTATAAATTCAAACCCTAAACCAGAGCAGAGCTGGTAGAAGCTTACAGACTCTCAGGAGACACTAGTTTCCTCTGCTCAGAGTCCAAGCTGACGAGTTTCTTTGCTAACTCTATGTGCTAGTTGGAGTTTGGTTTTGCTTTTATTCTTACACTTCATACTTTCACTAAGAAGATAATTTTTTGATGGTCCTGAACTCATGCAGATTTATTGCATGAGTTTATTCGAACTCTTTCTTGCGTGAGTCCAGAGTCCTCATATCCTGCGGACATTTAAATCCATATTCCTAAAATCTAGGAAAGCACATTTTTCTGCCATACCAACATCCCCTCCACAGCACTGGTTCACCCACAACTCCTATCCTAACTGCCTAGTTTTGAGTCTTGCAGATATCACTTATAGATCAACTCTGTACTAGGGTTGTTTTTTTTTTAATCTTCATTAATTTTTTTATTCGGCTGCATCAGATCTTAGTCGTGCATGCAGGCCCTTCGCTGCAGCATGCAGTCTTCTCTCTAGTTGTGGAACACGGGCTCCAGAGCTCGTGGGCTCCGTAGTCGTGGCGCACAGGCTTAGTTGCCCTGTAGCATGTAGGATTTTACTTCCCCCGCCGGGGATCACACCTGTATCGCCTGCACTGGAAGGTGGATTCTTAATCGCTGGACAATCAGGGAAGTCCCTATATTAGATTTTTTCACCAATTACAGGTGTTTTATAGCAAAATATTTCTCAAGTTACATAACTGGTCATGAAAAAGTGAAAGTGTTCGTAGCTCAGTCTTGTCTGACTCTTTAGGACCCCAGGCTCCTCTGTCCATGGGATTCTCCAGGCAAAAATACTGGAGTGGGTAGCCATTCCCTTCTCCAGGGGATCTTCCTGACCCAGGGATTGAACCTGGGTCTCTTGCATGGCAGGCAGATTCTTTACCACTGAGCCACCAGGGAAGCTCCTAAATGGTCATATTTCTGGGAAATAAAAGTTGTGTAAAATGTAACTGGAATCTTGGAGAACTAAAAACTTTTAAACTTTACTAAAAAATGTAGGATTTTGGATAAGAGTATTCATATGGAACCATAAAGGTGAAAGCCATCTAGGAAAATTGAGAGAGAAGTGAACAATGAGGAAAGTAAAGATATATATTTTACGATGATGACTGGAGGCTACGTAGCAGATGGGACCCTGATATTGGACTTGTTTCCGTTTGAATTTCCTATCTAAGTAACCCTTAGAAAAGTTATTTAACTTCTCATAGCCTCACTTTCTTTATCTGTAATATCAGGATAGGGGCTTCCCTGGCAGTTGAAAATCTGCCTGCCAGTGCAGGGGCCATGGATTTGATCCCTGGTCCAGGATGATCCCAATGCTGCAGAGCAACCAAGCCTGCGTGCTGCTACTAGAGGATCATATGGTGGCTCAGACAGTAAAGAATCCACCTGAAATGCAGGAGGTGTGGATTTGACCCCTGGGTTGGGGAGATGCCCTGGAGAAGGGAATGGCAGCCCACTCCAGTGTTCTTACCTGGGAAATTCCATGGACAGAGAAGCCTGGTGGGTCACCAAAGAGTCAGACATGACTTAACTACTAAACAATAACAACAACACAGTCTAACATACAGCAAAAATTTCAACCTATGACCCTTGCAATTAACTGGAGGGCATTACACATCTTGAGAATGTTATTCACTCTTCTGAATACTCCTCTCCTGCTTTGAAGGAAGGAAAGAACCATGTGGCACATAATACAGCAAATATTTCTGGCTGAATTTAGCCATTGTCATCATTTCCATGGCAACTACCTTACTCTGAGAGGAGGGGCAAAACACATAAAGATGCTATCAGAGATTTATAGTCACTTATTTAGGATGATTTTCATAACTCTTTCAGGGCTATGAGGGAAGGAGTTATCCCAAAGATGAGGTAATAAAAACTTAAAGTACTCATCAATTCTTTTCCTTGGAAAATTATTTGGTGATTTCCAGTCATTTAGCAATCTGGCCTCATTTGAAATCATGCCTACACAACTGCCTTAGGAGAGTCTCAGACTGATGTAAGTTATCTGTCTGAGTCTACTCATTAGGTAGGATGAGAAGGGAAAATTATCCAGAAAATACTAGATGAGGGCAAAGGAGATGTTTGGGTTTGGGAAAGAAAGGCAGGGTGTTGCTTCAGGTTGTGGGGTTTGGGAGGTATGGTCCAGCCTAGAAGGAGCAACATAACTCCCTGGGCGGCAGGAGACCATTTGTGCACAAAGCAGCTCAATACTGTGCTGATCATACAAGGGGTGTACAGCCAGTACGCATGCTTTGTTGGCATCTTATTTATTCAGACACAGCATTTTTTTTCCACTAAAGAAAGCAATGGCTCATTTCTCCAATAAATTCTTTAGATCAGCTTTGTTTTCAAATTCAATATTTTCAAGCAGTCTTTTCTTTCAAAAAACTTTTTCACTGGAGTATAGCTGCTTTGGAGAAGGCAATAGCAACCCACTCCAATACTTTTGCCTGGAAATCCCATGGACGGAGGAGCCTGGTAGGCTTCAGTCCATGGGGTTGCTAGGAGTCGGACACGACTGAGCGACTTCACTTTCACTTTTCACTTTCCTGCATTGGAGAAGGAAATGGCAACCCACTCCAGTGTTCTTGCCTGGAGAATCCCAGGGACGGGGCAGCCTGGTGGGCTGCCGTCTATGGGGTCACACAGAGTTGGACACGACTGAAGCGACTTAGCAGCAGCAGCAGCAGCAGCACAGCTGCTTTACCATGTTGTGTCCGTTTCTGCTGTACACCAAAGTGAAGCAGCCATTCATGTAACTAAATACCTTCTTTTTTGTTTGTTTGTTCCCTTCCCATTCAGGAAAGAGCACAGAGCACTGAGTAGAGTTCCCTGTTCTATACAGGACGCTCTCATTATCTATTTTATACATATATCTATAGTGGATATATGTCAATTCCAATCTCCCAATTCACCCCACTGTCTCCCTTTCCCCCTTGGTGTCCATATGTTTGTTCTCTACATCTACATCTATTTCTCAAGCCGTCTTTTCTGGTATAATTTTTCATGGTCTGACACAATTCACAGAATACAAATCATTTTCCCAAATGAGTTTTCTCTACCTTACAGTAATTTAACCAGTAGCTTTATTTTTTAAATCTTAGACTTGTTTTCAACTATAACATATTTGATCATAATGAATATAGGGATACAAGTTCCCTTGGCTTATATATTTTTAATGATTTCTAAACACATAATTAACATGGTGTGATTTCATTTCCAACCACACGAAGAAAAAAAAGAAAGCAATAAAGTGCTTGAATACTCTGTCTCTAAAATACAAATCTCCTCAATCATTGTAAAACATGTGTTCCCTAGAGAAAAATGCTTTTCAAAAATTGACTGCATGAATAAATTCATTAAGAATCAATTTTTATTTACTATGAAAAGATATTATTCCTCATGGTAGGAAATGTAGGTTAGGATGAACTTAGCTAGAAATATCCAAGACATTTACTCAGAAGGTAGAGTAAATTCCATCCACCCCACCCCTCTCTTTAGAATAGGTGTGTCAAAAAGTCAGAACGACCTCAGTTTGCTATAGACTGAATGTCTATGCATCCCCCACCCCAATTCATATGTTGAAACCCAATCTTCAATGTGGGGGTATTAGAAGGTTGTGCCTTGGGGAGGTGGTTAGATCTGGACCGTGGAGCCCTCAAGAATGGGATTAGCACCCTTATAAGAGAAGACAGGCACCTATGAAACAGGAAGCAGGCCTTCCTCAGAAACCCACTCTGCTGATGTCTTGATCTTGGACTTCCCTGCCTCGAGAATTGTGAGTGATACTTGTCTATTGTTAATAAGCCATGCAGTCTATGGTGTTTTGTTATAAGGAATTCAAACTGAGGTAGGACGCAGTGGGCTTCAGGGCCAGGACACCTGGTATTTTTCAAGCTTTGTTCTCACCCAGACTCTCCAAGGACTAAGCTAGTGGTAAAAAGCTGAGTTCTGCTAAAACAAAGATAAGCTGCTCACTTCTGAGGTCAAGGAAGACTTTCCTGTCTATACTTACACAGGAAAGCTTCTTGGGGGTTGAAAAGGGAGGGATCCTCACCCCATAAAAAGTGTGGACATGCACCCACAGGCCTCTGCAGGGGGATCTATCTTAGCAAAATGTTGTACATGCATCTTGGGGAGGATCCATGGATTAGTCAGATACGAAGAAAGAAACAAGATTGGCCAAAAGTAAACAAAGACCCAGAATAACTGTCCTACATAAGGGATTTATGTCACCTCCTTACGGTGCTTCTTCTCATTCAGGACACCTGCACTCCTCTCCAAGTGAGTATCCCTGCCAGTTTCTGACTTACTGTGCTCCTCCTCATTAGAGAGGGTGCCTATACCCTTTCTCTCTGGGTTTGTATCTCTGCCTTGCTTCTGAGTTGGATAAGCTGTTTTCCTGTGTGCTCTCCCATGCATCGTGCTTCATAATAAACTTTGTACCTGTTTTTACAGTTGTTGCCTCCTTGAAACTTTCTTGTTCTCAAATAGGGGCAAGAACCCGGGCCACTTTGCTTCTAGCCTCTAGCTCCTAGTGGTTTGATGGCTAGGACTCTTGGTTTTCATGCAGGTTACTCAGGTTTAATTCCTGGGCAATGAACTTCAAGACCACTCACTGCTCTCTCTTCAAAATCAAAAGGATTAAGATAGAGTTCTAAAAGTATACCTGCTTATGAGGAACCAGCAAGACACTTTTGTCAAAGTTGCTCAGTACTCTGTAGTGGCAAGCCTGCAGGGGTGGCTTCAGTTTACCTGAGCAGGTACGAACTGAAACACCCTAAAAAAGTCCCTGACCAAATATATCTTTCCAAGAAGATAAAATTCTTTTTGCAAATAACTGCATGCATTATTAATGCAAATATATATACAATAGGACCAAACAGAAAACACAATGTTGTGTTACATTAATGTAACTTGAGAACTAAGCAATGCTTCTTTTTATACCTTTGGTACAGATCTATATCCTTTTCATGTTTAGAACTAGATTTGAAAAATCTATGCAACTTCACAGGTAAAAGAGAGTTATCTCATTGGAATTAAACTAAGATTTTCATGAAAAAAGCTTTAAAAATCAATATACATGTCTAAAAGTCCTGAATATATATATCAGATCAGATCAGACCAGACCAGTCGCTCAGTCGTGTCCGACTCTGCAATCCCATGAATTGCAGCACGCCAGGCCTCCCTGTCCATCACCAACCACCAGAGTTCACTGAGACTCATGTCCATCGAGTCAGTGATGCCATCCAACCATCTCATCCTCTGTTGTCCCCTTCTCCTCTTGCCCCCAATCCCTCTCAGCATCAGAGTCTTTTCCAATGAGTCAACTCTTCCCATGAGGTGGCCAAAGTACTGGAGTTTCAGCTCTAGCATCATTCCTTCCAAAGAAATCCCAGGGCTGATCTTCAGAATGGACTGGTTGGATCTCCTTGCAGTCCAAGGGACTCTCAAGAGTCTTCTCCAACACCACAGTTCAAAAGCATCAATTCTTCGGTGCTCAGCCTTCTTCACAGTCCAACTCTCACATCCATACATGACCACAGGAAAAACCATAGCCTTGACTAGATGAACCTTTGTTGGCAAAGTATCGTCTCTGCTTTTGAATATGCTATCTAGGTTGGTCATAACTTTCCTTCCAAGGAGTAAGCGTCTTTTAATTTCATGGCTGCAGTCACCATCTGCAGTGGTTTTGGAGCCCAGAAAAATAAAGTCTGACACTGTTTCCACTGTTTCCCCATCTATTTCCCATGAAGTGGTGGGACCA
>NW_011494632.1:2838779-2874803 GCF_000754665.1 Bison bison bison | reverse complement strand
AGAGATTTTGAGCATTACTTTCCTAGCGTGTGAGATGAGTGCAATTGTGCGGTAGTTTGAGCATTCTTTGGCATTGCTTTTCTTTGGGATTGGCATGAAAACTGACCTTTTCCAGTCCTGTGACCACTGCTGAGTTTTCCAAATTTGCTGGCATGTTGAGTGCAGCACTTTCATAGCATCATCTTTCAGGATTTGAAACAGCTCAACTGGAATTCCATCACCTCCACTAGCTTTGTTCGTAGTGATGCTTTCTAAGGCCCACTTGACTTCACATTCCAGGATGTCTGGCTCTAGGTCAGTGATCACACCATTGTGATTATCTGGGTCGTGAAGATCTTTTTTGTACAGTTCTTCTGTGTATTCTTGCCATCTCTTCTTAATATCTTCTGCTTCTGTTAGTTCCATACCATTTCTGTCCTTTATCGAGCTCATCTTTGCATGAAATGTTCCTTTGGTATCTCTGATTTTCTTGAAGAGATCTCTAGTCTTTCCCATTCTGTTGTTTTCCTCTATTTCTTTGCATTGATCGCTGAAGAAGGCTTTCTTATCTCTCTTGCTATTCTTTGGAACTCTGCATTCAGATGTTTATATCTTTCCTTTTCTCCTTTGCTTTTTGCTTCTCTTCTTTTCACAGCTATTTGTAAGGCCTCCCCAGACAGCCATTTTGCTTTTTTGCATTTCTTTTCATGGGGATGGTCTTGATCCCTGTCTCCTGTACAATGTCACGAACCTCCGTCCATAGTTCATCAGGCACTCTACCTATCAGATCTAGGCCCTTAAATCTATTTCTCACTTCCACTGTATAATCATAAGGGGTTTGATTTAGGTCATACCTGAATGGTCTAGTGGTTTTCCCTACTTTCTTCAATTTAAGTCTGAATTTGGCCATAAGGAGTTCATGATCTGAGCCACAGTCAGCTCCCGGTCTTGTTTTTGCTGACTATATAGAGCTTCTCCATCTTTGGCTGCAAAGAATATAATCAATCTGATTTCGGTGTTGACCATCTGGTGATGTCCATGTATAGAGTCTTCTCTTGTGTTGTTGGAAGAGGGTGTTTGTTATGACCAGTGCATTTTCTTGGCAAAACTCTATTAGTCTTTGCCCTGCTTCATTCCATATTCCAAGGCCAAATTTGCCTGTTACTCCAGGTGTTTCTTAACTTCCTACTTTTGTATTCCAGTCCCCTATAATGAAAAGGGCATCTTTTTGGGGTGTTAGTTCTAAAAGGTCTTGTAGGTCTTCATAGAACCGTTCAACTTCAGCTTCTTCAGCGTTATTGGTTGGGGCATAGACTTGGATTACTGTGATATTGAATGGTTTGCCTTGGAAACGAACAGAGATCATTCTTTTTATTAATATTTAACATAGTTTTCGTAAATTTGGGGGTAATGTAATTTTATCAATATGATTAAAATAACAGAATTTTGGGGGAGAATCCCTAAACATTATAAATGTTAGAGGAAAAATAATATAAAAAGCCAAAAATGCTTTTTAGAACAATCCTGCCAGTAATCATTTTTGGGTAAAATAGAGGGAAACCATTCATTTGTGTTTCTTTCAAACAAGAAACAATGAAGAATTTCAAAAAGATTACTGACACCAGAAATATAATTTTCCTCAATAATTATTTTTTTAGCTTACTTGACTTGTCATCTTTCAAATTAAAATAGAAGACAAGATGGAAGAATTTCTTTCAAACTAAATTAGATAAGCAGTGAATAAATAAACTAAATAAGCAACTGAGACAGAATAGCAGCGAAGCTACTCATAGATCACTTTTGTTTCCATGTGAGTTTCTGTTTTGAAAGATTTTAGAGGCAACTTACTTGAAATGTTTTAAGATGTTCTAATACATGTTTCTGTTTCCACAGGATCTTTTTGCCTTGATAAAATTGAAGGGTGCAAATCGCTGACACCCGAAGCATCAGTCACTCTCTTCCAACCATTTCTCAAACCAGTTTTGTTGATTTGAATATATTCATTGTTCATCTTGCTATGCATTATTTATTCACCAACTCCTATTAATAATACATAGTCATAAATGACAAATATCCAAGTTAACACTCTTAGGGCTTTTGACATTATCCCTGCAACCACCTAAATAAACACATAAGCTAAAGCTTAAGGAATAAGCTTCAGCGAAAAAAGGAAAGGAAAATGCCAAGCTCCTAAAGACAAGTTAATTTATTTTTAGAGTACAATGAAACTGAAATACGACTGAGTCAGCCCAGCTTTTAGGCTGTAAACCTCTTATTTTTTCTCAGTACCTTCCCTTTTGTTGATCTTTAAAACAAAAGCATTGAAACTTGGCTTGCAAAGCCACTTTCACATCTTATTCTGTGACTATCTTTGTGGGGTTGAGTCATAAATAGATAAACTTAGCCCAAATGGTAATTCTTTCATTCATTTTTATCAACTTATTGGGTATAGATAAAGTAAAATGCAATCAGTCGGAATGAACTGAACATAAGTGGAACAATATCATAGACAGTGAATCAGTTTTCAAGACTAGTCAAGAAAGTGAGATGAGGCACCAGAGCTTCCCTGGGAGAAGTTTAAGGAGAGGGTGGGGAAATACTGGGGGAGGCAAGTTCAGGAACTAGGCATCAGCAGACCTGAGTTTGAGTCTCAGTTCATCTGCGTGTCAATTTCCTTGCCTAAAAAGGGGGGATAGCTAAGTCTATTATTTGTGTATAAATACCCTATCTATCATAAAAACTAGCACGGAAGAGGTGTTTTAAAACAGTGCATAATGCACTATGAAAAATAGTATGGTGTTTCCTTTAAAAACTTAAAGTAGAGCTACCACGTGATCCAGCAGTCCCACTCCTGGACATATATGCAGAAAGTACAAAAACTCTAAAAAAGATACATGCACCCCTATGTTCTTTGTAGCACAATTTATAACAGCCAAAACATGGAAGCAACCTAAATGCCCATCAACAGATGAATGGATAAAGAAGCTGTGGTGCATACATGCAATGGAGTTATTACTCAACCATAAAAAAGAATCAAATAATGTCATTAGCAGCAACATGGACGGACCTAGAGATTATCATACTAAGTAAGTCAGACAGAGAACGACAACTATCATATGATATTACTGATTTGTGGAATCTAAAAAAATTATACAAATGAGCTTATTTGCAAAACAGAAACAGACTCACAGACATAGAAAACAAAGTTATGGTTACCAAAGGGGAAAGGGTGGGGAGAGGGATAAATTAGGAGTTTGAGATTAACAGATACACACTATATAACATACATAACAACAAGGACCTACTGTATAGCACAGGGAACTATACACAGTACTTTGTAATAACCTATAATGGAAAAGAATTAGAAATGTGTGTATATATGTATATAATATATGTATAACTGAATCATTTTGCTGTACACTTAATACTAGCACAACATTATAAATCAATTATACTTCAATTTTTAAAAAGTCAGTGACATATTAATGAGGAAAAATATAATAATTTAAACTGCTTTTGCAACTAATGGAGAAGGAAATGGCAACCCACTCCAGTATTCTTGCCTTTAGAATCCCATGGGCGGAAGAGCCTAGTAGGCTACAGTCCACGGGGTTGCAAAGAGTCGGACATGACTAAGCCACTTCATTTTCACTTTCACTTTTGCAACTAAAGCCAGTTATCTTTATTTCAAAACCATGTAATCCGTATTTCCTAGGCCAGAGCAGCCTGGCAGGGAACAATTGAGGGATAAAGTACCTCAAAGAGAATTAAACTAGCGTCTTGCTTGCAGTTGCTCACATCGGAATCACCTCAACTGTTTCTCTGCTCACAGGTTCCCTGCGTAGCCGGGTCTACCCTTAGCAGGCAGGTGAGGTCTGGCTCTCTGCACATACACCTGTGTGTGTGCCATCCCAGTGCCCCTGCAGATGTGGGTTGTGCTTGCCCACTGTCGCTCTCTGGTTTCTGCCAGCCTCTATGACACCACATTTCTGCTGACGTTGTGCCCCCCGCTCACCCCATCAGTCATAAGACTTTCACCATCTCTTGGAGGGAAGACCTCTATTTCCATGGTGCTCCTGGTATTTCTGCTCTGTTAAGGGTTCAGCTCTTTTACAAACCTGTCATTTTGTTCAAAGGATTCACGGAGGACCCACAGCTCTCCCACCCACCATGAGCAAGTGTCTCAGGATCCAACCAAGGGCTAGCTGTGTCCCCGGCGTCAGGGTGAGCAAGTGTCTGTGTTTGAGGAGGGAGGGCTCAGGTGTCTGGCTTCAGGCCTGAGGGTTCAGAGGGGACAGAGGAGGGGCCCTGTGCAGTGGCCAGATCCTCCCAGCAGAGGCCAAACTCCCAGGCCTGCCCTCAGGCAGTGGATTTCTGGCTGTGTGCCTTTCCCCAACTTGTCCTGGGCAGTCAGCATATACAGATACATTCCATGTACTAAATTCTACTCCACTGAGGAGATTTGGGGTAAGATTTACATCCACTTCCTGCCAAGGCGTTTCACAGATGAAACATATATTAGCTAGTTTGCTTTGCAAGAAATTAAACCCAGGATGACCTGCACCTCTCTGGATGCCCCTAAGTCCCCCAGGTTTGTAACTGTTCACAGCCCCATCCAAACACAACTATTCAGAAGATGCTTATCTTCCAGGTCTACAAGGCCCTTGTTACTCAGTCTCTTCTGATGTCTGGAGAATAATCTCTTTCCTGTTTGGTGCCCGGCTCTAAACCCTGGGCTTCTGGTTCTGGCTCCATCCCTCTTCGCCCCACCCTGACACTGGACTCTTCCCTAAAGCTCCAACCCAAGTCCGTTTCCTTATCTGGCCTGGCTGGGAAAGTCAGAAATCCGTTGTAATCACTGTTAACGGCAACTTCAGAACATACTCAATTCCTTCTGGAAATTAACATGGTCCACCTAGTGCCTGGTGCCCTTGGCAACAGTTGGGCCAGGCAGGATACACTGTGCCAAGCTTTGCACACCTGGGGGGCCCTGCACTCCACCTTAGGCCTGCATGGGCCTGGAAATGACCAAAGAGGAGAATCACGCTTGGCTCCTCTCTCTCACCTCAAAGACTCTCTGAGGTTGGCCCCTGCAGCCAAGCGTCTATACACCTCTCGTGGGGAAGGGGGAGATGGTGCCCCTCTAGTCTCTGCCTCATCTTTGGGAGGCCATCGGCTACATCTCCTCAATGAAACCTGAGGTGGCCGCCCCTCCCAGCACTAGCTTTATCTCCCCGAAGTGTCCCATGGAGATTTTCACAAAACTCATCTGCGTTTTAAAATCAACTCTTAACCAGGGGCCACAGTGTGTTAAAGATATTTGACTCCATATTTTATCATGCCTAGATTCACAGTCATTCTTGAGGATATAAAGTCTCAGGAAAGCTTGCTGTCTGGTGTCTGTGGCAAAGAATAGACCTGGCTCCCAGCCTCTGAAGAACTGGCAATCCACTCCAGTATTCTTGCCTGGGAAATCCCATGAACAGTGGAGGGCTACAGTCCATGGGCTCACAGAGACTCAGGCACGACTGAGCACTCACCCAGCCTCTTATAGGAGTCCCGTGCTTAGGGAAGTGTCACATGTATTGTGTTTTGTATAGACTCATCTGTGTGTCTACTGGCAGCTCTCTCATCCCTGCTGCTGGTTTTTTCCCCTTTGTTCTCCTTGCTGAGCTGTCCCAGGAGCTATGTTTACATTCATGTTACTCTTTTTAGAACATAAACTCTCCCAGATTACATTGGTGTTCAAGATGTATTAGGCTATACATTTAAAAACATATTTATTTGGCTGTGCTGCGTCTGAGTCGTGGCATGTGAACTTAGTTACGGCACATGGGATCTAGTTCCCTGACCAAGGATTGAACCCAGGCTCCCTGCATTGGAAGCGCAGAGTCTTAACCACTGAATCACCAGGGAAGTCCCTAGGCTATATGTTTGCAGCAACATGGGTGGGCCTAGACATGATCATACTAAGTGATATAAGTCAGAGAAAGACAAATACCACATGACATCACTTGTATGTGGAATCTAAACTATGACGCAAATGAGCTTATCTATGAAACAGGAATAGACTCATAGACATAGAGACAGATTTGTGGTTGCCAAGGGGGAGGGGAGGTGAGAGAGGGATGGATTGGGAGTTTGGGGTTAGCAGATCAAACTATTAAATTTACTAATAGAATGGGTAAACAAGATCTTGCTGTATAGCACAAGGAGCTTTATTCAATATCCTGTGATAAACCATAATGGGAAAGAATCTGAGAAAGAATGTACACAGTAGAAGCAGTGACAGAGTTTATTTTCTTGGGCTCCAAAATCAGTATGGACCATGATTGCAGCCATGAAATTAAAAGACACTTGCTCCTTGGAAGGAAAGCCATGACAAACCTAGACAGCGTATTAAAAAGCAGAGACATCACTTTGCCAACAGAAGTCCATATAGCCAAAGCTATGGTTTTTCCAGTCATCATGTACACATGTGAGAACTGGACCATGAAGAAGGCTGAGCATGGAAAAATTGATGCTTTCGAATTGTGGTGCTAGAGAAGACTCTTTTTAGAGTCCCCTGGACTGCAAAGAAATCAAACCAGGCAATCCTAAAGGAAATCCACTCTAAGTATACATTAGGACTGATGCTAAAGCTGAAGCTCGAATACCTTGGCCACCTGATATAAAGAAGTGACTCATTGGAAAAGACCCTGATGCTGGGAAAGACTGAGTGCAGGAGGAGAGGGAGGAGACAAGATGAGACAGTTGGATGGCATCACCAAAACGATGGACATGACTTTGAGCAACCTCCGGGAGATAGTTAAGGACAGAGAAGACTGGTGTGCTGCAGTCCATTGGGTCACAAAGAGTTGGACGTGACTTATTGACTGAACAACAACAACATATGTACAGCTGACTCATTTCGCTATACAGCAGAAACTAGCATAACATTGTAAATCAACTATAATTCAATAAAATAAAATTTTCAAAAAGATGTATTAGGCTATAGAGTACCTACCACAAGGACATTTGCACTACTGTATTTTCATTGCAATCACTATCCTAAAATCAAATTGTCAAGGCAAATTAAAGGTCTGATTAGCTATAGGTGGGTCAGTATTTTACTTCCTGTAAAACTAAACATAATGAGTAGGACCGTGCTTTGCAAAATACTGTTCAAATTATTATTTCAGTTGTTCCTATATTATTATTTTTCAGAAATGTGCCAGTTAAAATGAAGAAGTGTATTGCCCTCTGTATTCTAATTATGTTTTTAACTGGAAAGAAGCCACTGTTAGCCATGTTTTCATTATTTTTCTATAGTTATTTGTTTTCTTTATCCTATAATAGCTGTGGTTCTGGAATGAAGTCATATAATCACACACCTAAAGAGACTCTAAAGCTCTTATTCATTTCCCTGGCTTTAGGTAGAGCTGCCCTTAAATCCATTCAGGAAGATGAAGACATACAGAGTTGGAAAAAAAATCAAGTAAATGTTTTTCTGCTTATAAATACAAGGTATACATTTTTAAAAAGAAGTTCTAAATCTTCCCTTCATTCAGTACGAGATATTTCTTTTACTGCGGTTGTTATTGTTGTTGTTTGGTCACTCAGTCCTGTCTGTCTCTTTGCAACCCCATGGACTGCTGCATGCCAGGCTTCCCTGTCCTTCACCATCTCTTAGAGTTTGCTCAGACTCATGCCCATTGAATCGAAGGTGCCATCCAATCATCTCACCCTCTGTTGTCTGCTTCTCCTCTTGCCCTTATTCTGGTTTAACAATACAAATAATGATCACATGCAAAACATAACAAACTGAAATTTGTATTTCTTTTGCTAGTACTTGGCATAAGAAGCACTGATCGTGATCTCAATGGCACCCCACTCCAGTACTCTTGCCTGGAAAATCCCATGGATGGAGGAGTCTGATAGGCTGCAGTCCATGGGGTCGCTAAGAGTTGGACAAGACTTAGCAACTTCACTTTCACTTTTCACTTTCATGCATTGGAAAAGGAAATGGCAACCCACTCCAGTGTTCTTGCCTGGAGAATCCCAGGGACAGGGGAGCCTGGTGGGCTGCTGTCTATGGGGTCGGGTCGCACAGAGTCAGACACGACTGAAGCGACTTAGCAGCAGTAGGATAGGTTTGGTTTTCTGCCCCCTTTCACCCTAGCTACTTCTGCTGTCAACCATGACATTTAGAAAATAATACCATGAGAAGATGTTCAAAACAAGAATTACATGGAAAGGATGCAGAGAAAAGGGGACCCTCTTACACTGTTGGATGGAGAACAGTGTGGAGATTCCTTAAAAAACTGGAAATAGAACTGTCATATGACCCAGCAATCCCACCGCTGGTCATACACACCGAGGAAACCAGAATTGAAAGAGACATGTGTACCCCAATGTTCATCGCAGCACTGTTTACAATAGCCAGGACATGGAAGCAACCTAGATGTCCATCGGCAGACAAATGGATAAGAAAGCTGTGGCACATATACACAATGGAATATTACTCAGCTATTCAAAAGAATACATTTGAATCAGTTCTAATGAGGTGGATGAAACTGGAGCCTATTATACAGAGTGAAGCAAGTCAGAAAGAAAAACATCAATACAGTATAATAATGAAAATATATGGAATTTAGAGGGATGGCAACAATGACCCTATATGTGAGACAGCAAAAGAGACACAGGTGTAAAGAACAGACTTTTGGACTCTGTGGGAGACGGTGAGGGTGGGATGATTTAAAAGAATAGCATTGAAACATGTATATTACCATATGTGAAATAAATCACCAGTCCAGGTTTGATGCCTGAGACAGGGTGCTCAGGGTCGGTGCACTGGGATGACCCTGAGGGATGGGATGGGGAGGGAGGTGGGAAGGGGGTTCAGGATGGGGGGACATATGTACACCCATGGCTGATCCACGTGAATGTGTGGCAAAAACCACTACAGTATTGTAAAGTAATTAGCCTCCAATTAAAATAAATTAATTAAAAAAAGAATTATAAAGAAAATTCTTTGTATTGACTTGGGAAAATCAGTACAATGACCCTTTCCATATTATGCTCCTGTAGTTACTAACTCATAAACTGATATTTAAAAAATTATGATATATTCAGCTTTTTATGTAACATTACATCATAAATACTATTATTTCTGTATTCTGACATGGTGCTGGTTTATTTTGGTTTTATTTTGCCATGCCATGTGGCTTGTGATATTTTAATCACCTGAACAAGAATCGAACCTGGACCTCAGCAGTGAGAGAACAAAGTCCTAACACTGGACCACCAGGGAACTCCTGGTATCTTTCATTTTAATAGCTTCATTATGGGTCATTAACTGAATGTACTATGACTGTTTTCTATGATTACCTAATTAGACAATAAATTTGTTTGGTTACATAGTTTGCTTCAAGTGAAGTAGTATTTTAATCTAAATCTCCAAAAATTTATGCTTTTAAGGCTAGGACTATAATTCCAAATTGCTTTTCTAAATGATTCTTCTGGTTTCTCTAACCCTCACCCAAGCATGGGGGCTCTGCACTGAATGTTTCAGTGGTTTTATTTGCACTGTGGGATGGATGCACTAATGTCTCTGATGGAATTAATCATTTGGGAATTAAAGGGAGCTGCTGTACACAGCAGATTCTTTAAAAATTCAGATTAACTTCAGATGACAGCAAAGGGCAGGTAGGAAGTGAGAACACTGTTTCTTTCGTGCTAGCTGTTCCACCTGGACCCCTTGTTCTGGAGACCCTTTTTTTTTTTGGCTATGCTGGGTCTTCATTGCTTTGGGCAGGCTTTCTCTAGTTGTCGTGAGCAGGGTCTACTCTTCATTGCCGTGAGCAGATTTCTCATTGCAGTGGCTTCAGTTGATGCAGAGCACTGGCTGTAGGCACATGGGTTTTAGAAGTTGTAGCACGGGGCTCAGTCCTTGCGGCTCACAAGCACGGGAGCACAGGATCAACAGTTGTGGGGCAGGGGCTTAGTTGCTCCGTGGCATGTGTTTTCTCCCCGGACTAGGGATCAAACCCCTATTCCCAGCACTGGCAGGCAGACTCCTATCCACCACACCACCAAGGAAGTCCCAGTGGCCCTTTTATAAATGCAAGAACTGAGCATCCTAAGGATTGTTCTCCCTTTTCTGATCTGACTGTATCTCTCCCTTTTTGGAAAAATTTTCAATGGCTCCAAATCTTCACAGATAAATTTCAAATTCTGAGACCTGGCTCTGGCCACAGACTCAGAGGACCTGGATCCAAGCCCCATCCCTGTGCTTTTACTGAAGCTTACAATTTCCTTATCCGAACAGTGAAAACAATCATATTTATTTCACAAGTCTCTGTAGAAGATTAAATGGGGATTTATTTGAAAGGGCCCAGAACGAAGGGCCTCCTGGGTGTGAATTCCTTGCTTTCTTTCCTTTCCAATCTAGGTTCAACCTTGCTCCACCCACCGCAGATCCCCAAGTCCACGTGTTGCTTCTCTGTGTCTTTACCTCTGCTTTTTCTACTTTCTCCATCCAATGCTTGTTCCTCGAATCTTTACAGTCCTTCCTAAGGCCCAGGTAGGAAGCCCTTCTTTCTTTTTTTCTTTTGGCTGTGCTGGGTCTTTGTTGCAGCATGCGGGTTTCTCTCTAGTTGTGGTTTGTGGGCTCTGGAACTCGCATGCACTCAACAGTTGTAGCACACGGGCTCTCGAGCTGTGGTGCTCGGGCTTCATTGCCCCACGGCACGTGGGATCTTAGTTCCCCCACCAGGGATTGAATCCATGAGTTCTGCATTGGAAGGCAGAGTCTTAACCACTGGACCACCAGGGAAGTCCCAGGGAGTCTTTTCAGACTCATCCCTTTTAACTCAAACAGATTTCTCTCTATACCACCATCTCCCTCCCAGCATTTATCAACTTGCTATGTTGATGGTGGTGTACGAGGCTTCAAACACCCTTGGTAATGGAGCCGGTGTCTTAGTCCTCAATAGTTGTGCATTCCCACATCCCTTTGTGCAATCCCTGGCACAAAATAGGTACCTGCTTACTGTTGACTTTATTTAATTCTATCCCATTATACTCCATGCCTTTTTCTACTGTTCTCCCATCTCTGCTTTTATTCCTTATATTTCACACTCATGGACCCTCTACATTGAACATATTCACCAAGAACCATAGAGATGGAAGGCTGTGAACTTCTCCTCACCTCCAAACAGGCACATAAAAATCCCAATAAGCAAATGAAATGATGGTTCTAAGAGGAGGGGGGACTAGCCTATCAAAGAAGCAGCTTTTGCACGCCTAAACCTGCCTGCTTTGGGATGGGAGCCAAAGTCAGGAGGACCAACTCTGTTCCATCCTCACATTCCATTTATTATTTATTTGGTGCATAGTCTCCAAGCATTTTACAGTGAAATAAAACATACCTCTGGGAAGGAAAAGGAAATGAGGAAGGGGGAAGGGGTGTGCTGGAGCACGGCTTATGTTTGTGAGCTGGGGAGATCTAAGCTGACACACACAGCCCCTCCGTGTCTGACACAGGTGTGAGCAGCATATTGACCACCATCAGTGGCATAAATTTATATTGGGAGCTGGATGCCAGTCTCTGCAGAGAAAGCTTTATTTATCCTTGACTTGAAAAACGCATAGTACCCGGGACCGGGAGAGACACCTCTTCCCTGGAATCCACCTGGAATTCAGAATCTGATCAGAATGTAATTGACACTGATGCTCACCATATAAGCCTCACATTTCATGAATTCTTTTTTTTTTTTTTTCTCCTTACTCCTTGTGGCAATAGAGACTATAAGAGCTAAAACTTCTGGATGCGGAATTTCCTTCACATGGTTCAGTTTTCCGTAGCATTTGGAAGTTCTCAAAAGAGGAAGAAAACGAAAGAGTGGGCTGGTGCCACCAAAGCACCACGGAACACCCCATGTCCTGTCGGTCCTTTCGTAGGTGATGCCAGAGATATGCGTGCATCAGGGCTCAATACATGCTTTTCTTCCAAGCAAATCCTTCACGGAACTCCTGCTAATGTGCCCTTCATTAAGGAGGTTGAAGGAAGGTTGTTCCTGAAATAGAAAAGCATTCAGACACTTTGATCCCAGACTTCCACATTTCTGATGGCTTTAAATGTGATCTTCAGGCAAAATCAGACTTTATGAGATGGGGGAGGCTTTGATAAGCCTTTTCAGTCATGCAGATTCTCTTGTGGAAGTGTTGGGTCGGGGGAATCTGTTAAATTGAGCTGCCTCAGCCTGGGGTGTTCAATATTGTCTTGAATGATTAAAAACGCTGACTCCAGTGGGAACGGAGCACGTGCTGTAGAGATTATTATGGTTTGAAGCGTTTTCTGGATGAGTGAGGAGGGCATGGTGGGAGGGGCCAGGGAACAAGACCCTGAGAGACGTCAGGTCCAAGGGGAGGAGGCAGGAGGGTCTCGGGGTTTCAGCCACTCAGCTGGGGAAGGACAGGGGTGGGCAGATGGGGCACTGAGAAGAGGGTGGCCACTATGCTTCACAGACAAGGTTTTTGAAACCCAAGTCTCAAGTTGTTTCCCATGATGTGTGTGATGTCCCTCTGCTAACTGCCTACCTTTCAGTAGAGAATGTCAAACAGAGCTGCTTTCTGTTCTCAGTGCACTGAGGAAGGGTGAGGATTGGAGGATTGGAGAGGGAGGGGTCTCGGCAGAAGAGGAAGAGGCAGGGTGCGGTTTGGGGTGAGGGGACAGTGGCAGCCAGATGGGCTTGTGGAGCACGGACACAGGATCCCTGGCTTCTTGGAACTGATGGTGTTAGGGCAGCATTATCGCATCCATGTAAAGTGGGGGAGGCATGGGAATGAGAGGACAACCGTTACTATGTGGATTTTAGAGAAAGAGTTGAGCTGACATGGTGATAAACTGGAATAAGAATGACTACAGTACAAATCTGTTTCTAATTGCATAAAATAAAAAAAAGGGAAAGAAAGAGGGATAGGAGGAAGCGTCTCTGCTGGCCTGTCCCTGTGCCATGCAGGGCTTCTGTCTGCTGACAGTGAGCCCCGGACAGCAATAGCATGTCCGCGTCTCCCAGGAATGGCTCTGAGTGATGTGGAGTGGAGAGGAACTTGGAAACAAAACACACTTGGAGCTTGGGGGACCCATGCTACTACATCCCTGGAGGGGACCTGAAGGAGGGGGTGTGGGCCAAGGGAACCCAAGGACGTGAGGTGCTGAGTACTGGGTCCCCACCAAGTTTGTGTTCTCCTAGGTGTTACTACAAACTTGGAAATCAACATATTACTCATTCATGTCTGTCTGTATCTTAAGAAAGTAGCTAACAACCCAAAAGAATGACCAACAAAAACAGGCAGCCTCACAGTTCAGTGTGTACTCGGTACATTCACTCCAATCGTTAAATAACAAATGATTGATTCGTGCAAGCACAGATGGCAGCCCCCTACAGAAAGCAAAGTCTACCAGGTTACATGTTTAGAAAGTGGAGGAGCCCAGTTCTAAGCCCTGAGCTTTTCACCATTCAGTCTGCTTTATCCACACAACTGGATAGTTACAATCTGTGGCATTGGGTAGATAAATCCTTTATTATGTGCAAGAGATGTGTGTGCATGTATATGTGCGTGCATTTGTGTGGACATGTGTGCATGTATGTACATATGCATGTGTGTGTGTGGATGCGGGCATGTGTGTGTGTATGTGAGTGCACGTGAGTTTGTGGGCATGTATTTGCGTGTGTGTATATGTACATGTGTGTATATCTGTGGGTATGTATTTGTGTGTGTGCACGTGGATTTTTATGTCTGTGTCTGTGTACGTGCATATGTGTATGTGTGTATATATGTATATGTATGTGTGTGTGTTCCTGTGTATGTGGGTATGTATTTTATGTGTGTGCATGTGTGTATGTGTATATGTACGTGTGTATATGCCTGTGTTTGTGGGTATGTATTTGTGTGTGTGCATGTGGATATTTAATATGTGTGTGCATATGTGTATGGTGTGTATGTGTGTATGTACATGTGTACACGTCTGTGTATGTGGGTATGTATTTGTGTGTGTGTATGCACTTGTGTGTCCAGGGTCTTCCTAAGCCATGGGATGTGGGAAGCTCTGCTTAGCACTAGGTGACTATTACCCTGCAGGAATGTGGGCCTGGGTCTTCCAATTTTTCAAGAGAAGCCAGACATTTATATTTGTCCACAAAGTCTGCTATTTTAATGTACACACATTGAAAAGGAAAAGAGATCTAAATACTAGGAGGCTTCTGCCTTCAGTCTGTGTCCCTGGCCCTCCCAGGGTTACACCCCACCCCCCACCCATGTCAGATTAAAGGTGATGTCTGGAGTCTGCTCCCTCACCCCTCATCTTTCTCTCCAGTGGGCTCACCTGGTTGACCGTCTGCCCGGAATTCCTCCTCTCTTTCGCCTCTTTCCCTCCACCTGAGTCTTTGAGGAGGACCCTAGGAAATCAGGTGGTGGCCAGGGAGGACTGTTTTGTTTGATCTAGCATCCTAAGTCGGGGGAGGCGGTGGGCTGGGGGGCAGGTAGCTGAAAGGGTGGGAGTGGGGAAGAAGGAGCAGGAAGGGTGAGGGAGCGCCAGGCAAGGCGCTGCTCTGGAGACAGGAAATGAAAGGATGGAGCTGACACGCTCAGTAAATATTAAACAGCAATGAAACAGAGAGGAATGGGCCACAGAGCTGCGGCGATAAGCATGTGCTGGTTTGCTGTCTTCTGGCACACAGCTGGGGACCAGGGCTTAACACATCTCTTCCAGCACTGCTGACGGTTTTACTTGGCTGGGAGAGAAACTTGAGCAATGAATTCAAGGCCAATGTTCTTGCTATTACGGAAACAAATAAATGATGGAATAAAAATGACAATAAAACAAAGATACTCTCTTTCCATCATTCTAAATAGATGTTACATTTCATGGCGGATAAGATTTCATTAATTAGCAGCAAGAGATTTTGGAAATAGCCATGGTATAAATGGCTTCTGCTCTGCATTTGATAATGAAAGTGCTTCTGAATGTGATGCTTTAGTAATTCAGGCAACAGTATTTCTTAGCTCCTATTATGTATGCTGTGGTGGGACGCAGGGAATCGGTAGATGCAATCTTTTCTTTTGAGCAGCTTATAGTCGAGTGGTGTTAGTTTTTAAAGAAGGACAAAGCTCCCCACCCCAGCTCATCTCAAACCTTAAACAGTTTCACACAATAAAAAAAATGTATGTACTACACATCTCTCCCAGAAAACACAGCACTCTTCATTCATCTGATCATAATTCAAACCACATTTACTAAAACTCTGTTACCCTGTTACATAGCCAGTTGATTTTTATGTTTCTGCAAGAAATGCAAAGAAGAGCATTTTCTTAGAAGCATCTTTAAGATTTTATTTATTTATTTATTTTTAAAGATTTTAAGCCACAGATTTATATTTATCTAATTTTAAGGCTGAGTCCAGGCTGAAGGTTTCAACTATTATACACAGTGACCCTTTTTCCTAATCCATATACCTTTTTTCATCACCTTTCTTTGTTCCGATTATTATAGTCATGCTATCATGAATTTTATACATATTTTGTCTATTAAAAATGCTATCACTTCCCTCTTTGGCTTGGCATGCCAACTTAGGTAGTCACACCTGTCTGCCACTTCTCAAGCCTGGTGAGCTTATCAGTAAGCACAAACGGTTGAAAACTAAAGCAGAATGGTGGTAGCACCACCCAGCAAGAAGAATGAAATCCAGATGCTGTCAAAATTAAGAGAGGTTTAAAAAAAATAAGAGAGATTTGATTAATGCCACTGTTAACTTTATTTTCACTGCCTTCCCAGCTGGGTCAAAAAAAAAAAAAAAAATCAAATGTGCTAACATGGAGGGGTATCTTTCAGCAAGACACAGTTTTAAAAATAATATCTATGTTACTTAATGTGTTATCAAAATACTATCTTTTTTCACCTAGAAGCTTTAATTCTAGGAATCACAAGTAGCCCATACTCCAATGCCCACTCCCTACCAAGATTTCTGCAATATTAAATTTACTTTTGTCTCTTCTGTGACAGCTAAAATAACAGGGCTGTAACATGGTATATATTTGGGATCTCCAAGGCATCTGGGGAAGTCAAACCCTATTTTCCAGACAGACACAAAATTCATGTGGCTTTTAACTCATTTTTAAGTAGATCCTGACCTAATATAAAAAATTGAGAACAGGTGACCAATATTCCCAAAGAATCATAAAAATTCAGAACATTCTGAAGAATAAATACCTTCAAGAAACGTTGACTGAAAATCCTAAGTTGGGATCAAACTTGGTGACTGTTTAAAATCACTTGGTCGGCATTCCATTCTTTAATCAATCTCTCTGAATCTCAATATTATTTACACATTTTCAAGCGCCTTTCTTACTTCGTCTCAACAGTTTTTAAAGCTATTTATTGTCATGCTTTCAGGAAATCAAAACCGTCCAAGACTTTTCTGTGTAGTGAAAGAAAACACAAAAACAGCTTAACAGGTCCAGCTGTGCTTTCTTGTTTCTGTTTGCTTGTTTTTGAATTTAATTGATTTTTTTTTTTTTTTGTCCACCCTGCCAGACTTGCAAGATCTTAGTCCCGGCGCCAATAATCAAACCTGTGCCCCCTGCAACAGAAGCGCAGAGGGCTAGCCACCGAGCAATCACGGGAATTCCACCTTCTTGTTATTAAATAATAATAAAAAAACTAATCTGTGTTGGATGTACACCCCATTGAAATGTGACAAACTGATGTTACTTTATCCTTCTTGACAGTAATTTTTCAGAAATCTCTTATCATTTGAAAAAAATTACAGTAGAGAACTCATATTTTCTTTCTGTGAAAATCAGTGATGGGTAATTTTTTATAAGTATAACCAGTGTATTCGGTGAACAGTTGACATCTATATTTCAAGTAATTCGAATCTCCTATTTCAACCTAAAAGCTTACCTTTTATATTCTGATGTTTGAACTCTTTATCATCTGGTAAATTATCTTGGTTCTTAAAATTGTTAGTTATCATTGTAAACAAACTTCTTTGACGCATCCTCATAAGTAAACTGTAGGCATTTTCAGGGAGGGTCCTTCCGCAGGTTGACCGTGCGGGGAGCCTGGAGGCACCCCTTCCCTAGTACTCGTCGTTTACAAACGCCAGCGGAAAGAAAACTAGTTCTGAGACTGGTCAAAGACGAAAAGACAAAAGGTCACCATTGTGGATGGAACTCCTTTAGGACTATCTCCAGGAAACCTGGGGTTTTGGATGCCCTGCTAGGGAAGCCGGCGTTGGGGGGACCCCCTCGGCCAAGCACAGACCTGACCTTGCGCTTGCGCGCACCTGCCGGCGCCCCCGACCCGGCGCTCAAGGGGAGCTTCCTTCCTGCCCCTTCCCAGTTAGGATTTAATTCGAGATGAGCATCTCTCCTTTTTGAGACCGAGGCCGGGTCTGACCTCCAGCACCACGCTCTGGAAGTTGGAGGAGGATGTCAGAGGGCTACCTGAGCCAGTTCAGGGGGTTATAGCGAAGACAAAGAGATTACGCTTTGGACCACAAACATCACATTGAGAAGAACCAGCATCTCTGCGAGAAGGTAAGCGCCCACCAGGTAAGCGGCATCTTTCCCGCGTGTTGGAAGTTGGAACCCTTTTAAATACTTTTCCTCTTTGTCCAGTTCTCTATGACATGCTGTCTTATCATGGTTCTCATGTGTGAAACCCTCTCTTCTTGTACATTTTAACTTATTTCACATCATACAGAACCGCAAAAAAGGACAAAAATCACCGAACATCCCGTAGCAGGGCGGGCATCCTATGCTTTAAACATCCTTCTTGTTCCTGTGGGCTCCAGACTGCTCTTTCCTGCAGGGCTTGTCTGGTGGGTGCAGGGACTTTTACCCAGTGGGATTTCTAGTTATCTAGGAGCATCTTGGTATTTTTCAGATTACCAAGAGTCTGTTGTAATGTGACTCTGTGACATGACAGATAAAGAGACCGAGATAGATGTTGACGGAGGCTGCCGTTTTCTAGGAATGGATGATAAGCATTGGCAGATAAAAATGCAATCAATCAAGTCACGGAACAAGGCAGGAATGAGAAGAATGTTTTTCAATTTTAAAGTGTAGTGTAAATTTTGTTTTTAACAAAATCAGAGACAATCAGGAGGAATTTTTAAAATATACAAATAAGGAAGAAAAGTTCTGCTTAAATAGATGAATAAATGGTTGTCAACATAAATAAATAAAGGTACATATGTATCTATGTATTTGGGAGTTTTTTCCTTTCCTGTTAGGATTAATTAACTTTTAGAGTACATTTAGAGTTATTTAGGAGTTGATTATTTAGTCAGCAATAACAGCCTGCTTTTTACAGCTCTTAAAAATTACTTTCAAATGTACAAGAATTGATGCTTGCTTTAGAAAAACATGAAGAATGTTTTTAACCTTTCTCAGTGGAAGGTTCCAGAATACTAATGATCTAACAGGGCTGATAAGATCCTGATCACTAAAAGTGGAATATTCCAAAAGGCCTCAGAAAACACAAGAATGGAAGAGTGAGACGTGCAAATCCAAGTCTGGGTAACTTCCAGCTCTCTACCCACCGGTGCCATTCCTTCCACATCCACACCACCCGATGACCCCACCTCTTCAGTGGTGGGTTGATCTCCGAGCCCTTGATGGATGGTGCAGGAATTGGTTTTGATGTTTAAGAGGCTGAAGCAGCTCTATAAGCAACTGAAAGCTTGTAGTGAACACCTTTGCTCTTGAAATACCCCAAGCCACACCACCACTGTGGGGTTCTCACTGGCTACACGTCCACAGACAGCTTCTCAGGGCTCCAGTGATCCCCGTTGCCTGGTATTTGTGCTGCTGTAGAATGCCCTACCCTTCAGCATGACTAAGTTACTGACTTGCATCTAGCAGATAGAATGTGGCAGAGGGGATGAGATGTCACCTCTAAGAGGAGATCGCACAATGGCTGTGGCTCCCTGTCTCTTGCTCCATCTGAAGAGAGCCAGCCGCCATGTCAGTTCAGTTCATTTCAGTCCAGTTGCTCAGTCATGTCCTACTCTTGTGACCCCACGGACTGCAGCATGCCAGGCTTCCTTGTCCATCACCAACTCCCGGAGATTGCTCAAACTCATGTCCATTGAGTTGGTGATGCCATCCAACCATCTCATCCTCTGTCGTCCCCTTCTCCTCCTGCCTTCGATCTTTCCCAGCATCAGGGTCTTTTCCAACAAATCAGTTCTTTGCATCAGGTGGCCAAAGTACTGGAACTTTAGCTTCAGTATCAGTCCTTCTAATGAATATTCAGGACTGATTTTCTTTAGGACTGACTGATTGGATCTCCTTGCAGTCTAAGGGACTCTCAAGAATCTTCTCCAACATCACAGTTCAAAAAACACCAGTCCTTCAGCTTTCTTTATGTTCCAACTCTCACATCTATACATGACTACTGGGAAAACCATAGTTTTGACTATATGGACCTTTGTTGGCAAAGTAATGTCTCTGCTTTTTCATATGCTATCTAGGTTAGTCACAGTCTTTCTTCCAAGGATCAAACACCTTTTAATTTCATGGCTGCAGTCACCATCTGCAGTGATTTTGGAGACCAAGAAAATAAAGTCTGTCACGGTCCATTGTTTCCCCATCTATTTGCCATGAAGTGATGGGATCGGATGCCATAATCTTAGTTTTTTGAATCTTGTATTTTAAGCCAGCTTTTTCATTCTCTTCTTTCACTTTCATCCAGAGGCTCTTTAGTTCCTCTTTGCTCTCTGCCATAAGGGTGGTGTCATCTGCATATCTGAGATTAATGATATTTCTCCTGGCAATCTTCATTCTAGCTTGTGCTTCATACAGCCTGGCATTTCACGTGATGTACTCTGTATATAAGTTAAATAAGCAAGGTGACCATATACAGCCTTGATGTACTCCTTTCCCAATTTTGAACCAGTCTGTTGTTCCATGTCCAGTTCTAACTGCTGCTTCTTGACCTGCATACAGATTTCTCAGGAGGCAGGTAAGGTGGTCTGGTATTTCCGTCTCTTTAAGAATTTTCCAGTTTGTTGTGAAATGGCAACCCACTCCAGTACTCTTGCCTAGAGAATTCCATGGACAGAGGAGCCTGGCAGGGGATCACGGGTCCATGGGATTGCAAAAATGTAACATGACTGAGCAACTTTCGCTCAGAAAGTCAAAGGCTTTAGAGTAATCAATGAAGCAGAAGATGTTTTTCTGGAATTCTCTTGCTTTTTCTATGATCCAACAGATGTTGGCAATTTGATCTCTGGTTCCTCTGCCTTTTCTAAATCCACTTGAATATCTGGAAGTTCTCCATTCATGTACTGTTGAAGCCTAGCTTGGAGAATTTGGAGCAATACTTTACTAGCTGTGTGAAATGAGTGCAATTGTGCTTGTGTTTGAACATTCTTTGGCATTGCCCTTCTTTGGGATTGGAATGAAAACTGACCTTTTCCAGTTTTGTGGTCAATGTTGAATTTTCCAAATTTGCTGGCAAATTGAGTCCAACACTTTAACAGCATCATCTTTTAGGATTTGAAATAGCTCAGCCGGAATTCCATCACCTCCGCTAGCTTTGTTCGTAGTGATGCTTCCTAAGGCCCATTTTACTTTGCAGTCCAGGATGTCTGGCTCTAACTGCCACATGGAGAGGCACAAACATAGCCCAGGACCCCTCAAGGAGCCAAATTCTACCTGGAAACATGCTCTTAACACCAAATCTTCACTTGAGACCTCAGCCCCAGCAACGGTTGGGCGGTGACCTCCCAGGAGACTTTAAGCCTGAGGCACCCAGCCAGGCAGCTCCCTGGTTCCTGACCACAGAAACATGGACATAGTAAATGGTAGTTGTTTTAAGCTGTTAAATTTTGGAGTCATTTGCTATGCAGCACCAGGGCTAATAGCCTGCTTTTCCCCGTCTAGCCACTCCCCCCACCTTCTACCCTGTTCCTCTCAAGGCCATCCCCCACCTCATTCCTTTACTTTTCCTTCGGACAGTTTTAAACCATCTCTGCTTCACAGGCCCCTTCAGGCGTCACCCTCAGAGTTTCCCCTTTCCCACCTGAAATGACCCCAAAATAATGAAGTATAAGAAACTCTAGTACAGGCTGCTGTAAGCATAGTTTTCAGCTTATGTATTTTTTTACTTTTAAATTTTTATTCAGTTTATTTTTTTGACCTCCATATACGGCATGTGGGATCTTAGTTCCCTGACCAGGGATCAAACCCATGTCCCCTTCAGTGGAAACTCAGAGTCTTAACCACTGGACCACCAAGGAAGTCCCCAGCTTATATATTTTTTAAATTAAATTAATTTTTTATTGAAGTATAATTGATTTCAGCTTATATTAATAAATGGAATCATGCAAACTAAATAATGTGTATATGATTTCATTAACTTAAAAATACTCTTGCTTTGGTACACTTTATAAAGTTGAGAATAAAACACCTGATGATTAAATAATCAATTCCCTGATCACTTAAAATGTTTATAATAATAAAACTAATCATTCTCAAATATTTTAGTTATTTTTGGCTTGCTGTTTGATTTGAATTATTGCTACCCATTACTTTGGGATGTCTGCACCCAAAATCCTCAGGTTGTCAGAATTTGGGCTCAGCAGTTACTTCAGAACTCCCAATAAAATACCTTTAAGTAAATAAAGTAAATGCTTTTATTTAGCCAAATTAAATTAGTTATTTTATTTATTATAAATGATAAATTTGTATTATATTACAATTAATTTATTAAAATTATAAATTAAATACATACAGTAAATAAAAATGTGAATAAATATGCCTTTAAATAAACTGAATTAAACTAACATTATTTTATTTATTATAAATATGAATTTGTATTAAAATAACATTAATTTTAAATTATAAATTAATACAGTAAATAAGTAAAATAAAAATAAAATAAAATGTACTTATTTAAATAAAATAAAATGCCCCAATAAAACCCCTTTCGTGCAGGTTGTGGACATTGCTCTCTCTCTGTTCTGAGATTTCAGAGGATACCCTGAAGGTTCGCTTTCCCATGTGTCTCCTCTCTCTGGAATTACCTCTCCCCCATCCTTAGGCCCCTGCAGGCTGAGGTACATTTCCTGCTGAGTTTTGCTCTACAAAGGGCCTGTCCTGCATTCTTCAACTTCCCGACAAGGCCACCAACATATGCTGCCAAATGGAATTACATGCAGCAAAGTCCGAGATAACAAACAACTTGAAATTAAAAGGGGTCACTTGCTGAAATTAGACTTCGCTGGTTTCTTGGATAACCAAGCCCAGCCTCCTATGTACCCTGCCCTCAACTAACCATCCCCAGGCTACCAAACCCTTCATTTTAGTCCAAGAGCCCCCAGATCCATTCCCCACCACACCTTTAACTTTCCTCAGTACAAAACATTTTACCTTGGTTTTGCATTAACTTCTCCCATCTATTAACAGATGGTGTGGGAATGGGTGCAGGGGTGGATTCAACTTCTTCATCAAGGAGGACCCATTCATGTGTCATTTCCTAGATGTTATCATCCCACCCCATCCCCCCAAACTATTCCTAGACATGTTTTCCCTAGAGGTTTGAAAGAATGATTTAAAATGCTACATTGTTATTCAGTGGCTGAGTTGCTACCCTCCGGCTCTTTGCCACCCCATAGGCTGCAGGCTTGGAGAAGGCAATGGCACCCCACTCCAGTACTCTTGCCTGGAAAATCCCATGGATGGAGGAGCCTAGTAGGCTGCAGTCCATGGGGTTGCTAAGAGTCAGACACGACTGAGCAACTTTACTTTCACTTTTCGCTTTCATGCATTGGAGAAGGAAATGGCAACCCACTCCAGTGTTGTTGCCTGGAGAATCCCAGGGACAGGGGAGCCTGGTGGGCTGCCATCTATGGGGTCGCACAGAGTCGGACACGACTGAAGTGACTTAGCAGCAGGCTGCAGGCTTCCTTGTCCTTCACCTCTCCCAGAGTTTGCTTAAACTCATGTCTATTGAGTCAGTGATGCCATCCAACCGACTTGTCCTTGGTCACCCTCTTCTCCTCTTGCCCTGTCTTTCCCAGCATCAGGATCTTTTCCAACAAGTCAGCTCTCGCATCAGTTGGCCAAAGTATTGGAGTTTCAGCTTCAGCATCAGTCCTTCCAATAAATATTCAGGGCTAATTTCTTTTGGATTGACTGCTTTGGTCTCCTTGCAGTCCAAGGGACTCTCAAGAGTCTTCTCCAGCTTCACAGTTCAAAAGCATCAGTTCTTCAGTTCTCGGCCTTCTTTACAGTCCAACTCTCACATCTGTACATGACTACTGGAAGAATCGGGTGTGTATCACTGTAGTCGTGACAGACTCTTTGCGACCCCATGGACTGTAGTCTGCCAGGCTTCTCTGCTCCTGGGATTTACCAGGCAAGAATACTGGAGTGAGTTACCTTTTTCCTCCTCCAGGGGATCTTCCCTACCCAGGGATTGAACCGGCAACTCTTAGTTCTGCATTAGCAGGCAGGTTCTTTACCACTAGCGCCATCTGGGAAGCTCCATGTGCTATGAAAAAACCATAGCTTTGACTATATGGACTTTTGTTGGCAAAGTGATGTCTCTGCTTTTTAATACACTGTCTAGGTTTGTTATGGCTTTTCTTCCAAGGAGCAAGCATCTTTTAATTTCATGGTTGCAGTCACCACCCTCAGTGATTTTGGAGCCCAAGAAAATAAAGTCTGTTACTGTTTCCATTGTTTCCCCATCTATTTGCCATGAAGCCATGGGACCGGATGCCATGACCTTTGTTTTTTGAATGTCAAGTTTTAAGCCAGGTTTTTCACTCTCTTCTTTCATCTTCATCAAGAGGCTGTTTAGTTCCTCTTTGCTTTCTGCTATTAGGCTGGTGTCATCTGAATATCTGACGTTATTGATATTTCTCCTGGCAATCTTGATTACAGCTTGTGCTTCATCCAGCCTGGCATTTCACTTGATGTACTCTGCATGTAAGTTAAATAAGCAGGGTGACAATATACAGCCTCAGCGTACTCCTTTCAGTTTAATAAAAAGATTAAGTGAAAGATTCTAAGAAAATATATAAGGAGAAAAGTTATTTTCCCATTTAAACCTAAATGGGGTTTGCTAAAAAAATGAAAATTTTCAAAGCAGTGTAGTTTTTTCTTAAGACTAGACCGAATATTTTTACTATAAACCAGTGTATAATCCATTTCAAAAGAAAGATAATAGCTATTTTATTATTTTAAAAAACTTTTATTGAACTATAGTTGATTTATACAGTGTTTCAAGTTTAATATTGCAAAGTAATTCAGTTATAAATGTATAATAAATATTCTTTTTCATATTTTTTTTCATTATGGATTATTACAGGATATTAAATATCATTGTCTGTGCTATATAGTAGGTCCTTTTTGTTTATCTGTTTTATATGTAGTCATGTGTATTTGTTAACCCCAAATTCCCAAAGTATTCCTCCTCATTGCTTTCCCCTTTGGTAAATAAATGTAAGTTTGTTTTCTATGTCTGTGGGTCTGTTTTTGCTGTGTAAATAAGTTCCCTTTTATCAATTTTTTAGATTCCACATATAGGTAATATCATATGATATTTGTCTTTCCCTGACTTACTTCACTTAGTGTGAAAATCTCTAGGTTGATCCATGTTGCTGCATTATTTCATTCTTTTCAATGACTGAGTGATATGCTGTTTTTAGTTTTTTTTTGTAATTATAAGACCCTTTTTGCAGAGCCATATATTTGAAGGCTCTATGTCATGATTTGCCAAATGATTGGCAAATGCCGAGGAGCTACATCTTCTCTTCCAGTATCAAAGGTCAGACATTGAAATCAATCCTGGGCTGTAGTGCTTAGTCTCAGGAAACTAGATGAAAATGAGACCCTGCACTTCAGACATTTATCCTAAGGAGGAATTTAAGAAGAACTCATAGAAGGCACACATATCATTCTAAATGACATTTAATTGCTTTTCTCCCCCTTAACTATAAATATTTATACTCCATGGCAAATATACATTTGCTCAGAAAGGTAAGACGGGTTGGTTCCTGGCTGTTCTCTGGGGAAAACTTCACTCTCTGCTATTCCTCTGTCATTATTCAATGTTTCCAAAGGAAGCTGGGAGAGTCTCAGGAAAATAGCTTGAAGTGTGTCTGACTGACTGGATGTGGGGTAGGAAAAAAGTTGCTGGGTGGAGGGAAGTGCTGAGAGAATTTCCCACAGGTAGATGTATCCAGGCAGAAGGAAGACTTCATCCAGACCAGAGATGAAGCGTGGTGCGATTCACCGGATTCAATGAAAGCCCGGGGTATTTCCAGATCACCAGTGCCTCCCCTGATCTACCCAGTCCGTAGTGTGCTCTTTGAATAATCAGAAGAGGAATTCCCTGATCGTCCAGCGGTTAGGACTCAGTGCTTTCACTGCTGAGGGCCTGGGTTCAATCCCTGGTCAAGGGACTAGGATTCCACCAGCATGACAAAAAAAATCAGAAGAGCTTTCATCCCAGATTGTGTTGCCGATTGGGGTCCAAGAATGTCTGTTGGCAGCCTTCCAAGGGAGCATCTTGGAGAGGAAGGAATTTTCTCCTTCTTGCTGCGTCAGAACCTGCGTCTGAGTGGCGGTACAGCGAGTGCCTCAGGAGGCTAAGGTTGCTGGGGAGCAGAAATGAGCAGAACTTCACTTTGGGGGAGACCATTGTGGAGAGGCATACTTACCTACACAAAGATGAGTCTGCGCGATAGCCACAGTAAAACTTAAAGCCTCTAGGAACACAGAGGAGGAAGTATGGGCATTTGAGGATCTCAGGAAATTGGTGCTGGTGGAAGGGGAAGAGGAGACATTTGGAAGGGGATTGATTTTCTCAAAGACAAAGGTGGGGGGAGTTCCCAGGTGATCCAATGGCTAAGACTTCAGGCTCCCATTGCATGGGGCCTGGGTTCGATCCCTGATGGGGAAACTAGATCCCATATGCTACAACTAAAAGAATTCACATGCTGCAACTAAGACCCAATGCAGCCAAATATATATATATATTTTTTCTTTCTTTCTTTTTTTAAAGGCAAAAGTGGAAGAGTATTAGCCAGGATCATTTAGGATGGAATGTTACTATCACAGGTTGAGAAGTTGTAATCACACGTAGAGAGAATTATGTCTACTTATGGGAGATTTTCACTTGTATTCAAAGTTACCATATTCATAGTTTTGAGAAATGTTTGTGTTTTTTATTAGAAATTCTTATATTGTGCTCTTTAAAAATTATTTTATTGAAGTATAGTTGGTTTACAATGTTGTGTTAATTTCTGCTGTACAGCAAAGTGATTCAGTGATACCTATATATACATTCTTTTCCTTATTCTTTTCCAGTATGGTTTCTATCACAGGAGACAAATATGTTTATTGAAGATCAAAATTAGATTTCATTTATTTGACTCAGAAGTAATTAACCAGATTTGGGACTCCGCATTCTCTGTTAGGTACAGTGAGACCAGACTTTGATAGCAAACTTTCTGGAATTCGCCAACCTCACTAATAAATCAGGGATAAACATTTTGTGTCATAGAATTGTTGTGAAGCCAATAGTATCTGGCACATTTAGAAGTGTCTAGTGATATTTGTTTATTGCTCACTAAAAAGCCTTCACCAGGAAATTCAACTAGTGACAGAAGGAAGACCGCATGAACGTTAGAGCAGAACTCCAGGGGCTTTTGACGTCCACTGCACCACACGTGAGAAAACGAGATGACGGATTCTTGTACAAGACCGAGCAGGGAGAAGGGCACCCTGCACGCGGGGCCAGGAGGGTGAGTTTGTCCTAGTTCTGCTGCCAGCTCCCCTGAGCCTTGGGTTGGCACTCAGCTGACCCCTCCCATGATCAGATCGCTCCAGTGGAAGCCAATGGGGCTCTGTCTCAGGAGTAACCAAGGCCCCGTTTCACAATAACAATTCTCACATTTGTCAGACATCACCATATGGCTGCTAAAGCACTGGTTTAATTATTTATTGTTTCTTAATGTAGACGATAACAGTTAGGTGATAGCAATTCTAATGTTTTGTGGTTTTAATTTTGTTAAACAATGTTTTTATAGAAAAAGCATGTGTGCTAGAATCCCTAATTGTATTAACCACACCATGGGAAGTTGGGTTGATTGGAGGGGCAGGAAATAGAATTGCTGGTGCCAACTTACCCAAATTCTAACTGCAAGAAAAGGAGGAAGAATACAGACCCTTTCATGAACTGGCCAAAAAACCCAAATATAAAAAGAAAGGTTATAGTGGTCACACTTTATTGTTCTATTTACTTATTTTCCTTATTTATTTATTTTATTGAAGTATAGTTAATTTACAATGTTGTGTTAGTTTCAAGTAAACAGCAAAGTGATTCAGTTATGCATATATATATATATATTATTTTTCAGAATTTCTTCCATTATAGGTTATTACATGATACTAAGTAGAGTTCCCTGTGCTATATAGTAGGTCCTTTCTGCTTACCTATTTTATATATAATACTGTGTATATGTTAATCCTAAACTCTGAATTTTGGGCTTCCCTGGTGGCTTAATGGTAAAGAATCTGACAGCTAAAACAGGAGACACAGGTTGGATCCCTGGACTGGGAAGATCCCCTGGAGAAGGAAATGGCAACCCCAGTATTTGTCCCTTCTAAGTACTAACCAGGCCCAACCCTGCTTAGCTTTCAAGATCAAATGAGATTGGGTGCGTTCAGCGTGGTATGGCTATAGACCCACTCCAGTATTTCCTGCCTGGGAAATCCCATGGACAGAGGAGCCTGATGAGCTACAGTCCATGGGGTCACAAAAGAGTCAGATACAACATAGCAACTGAACAACAACAACAAAACTCCTCATTTATCTCCCCCCGCAGCCCCTGCTATCCCCTTCGGTTTGTTTTCTTTGTCTATAATTCTATTTCTGCTTTGTAAATAAGTTCATTTGTATCATGTTTTAAGATTCCACATATAAGTGATATCATATGATATTTGTCTTTCTCTGTCTGATTTATTTCACCTCATATGATAATCTCAGTGTCCATGATGGTCACACTTTAAATGTATACTCATCACGTGTATTTCTAAGGGAAGACTGGGGAGAGACCAAAGTAAGGGGGAGCTGATGAGACTAATATTGCAGTGAATATTTACTGCACATATACTAGGCATTCGGTACCAGAACAAGCATTTTATGTACATTACACCCTTTGCCCTACAGCGGGCACAATTATTCTCATTTTACAGAAAATCAGCTTGCCAATGACACATGGAAGATTGCTGGCATTTGAGGCCAGGTGTGTGACTCCTTTGTGTGAGTTTCCCAGACTGTTGCCTAAAAACGGGAATATAAGGAAAGGACCTAAAAATATTTGGCACTTAATGGTATAAAGAAAGATTCACTGGTGCAAGGGTGGCAAAGCTCCCCAGTTTGCAAAGTGTACTTAGTAATAGGGTATTTCGACATTACTATGTAATTTTAGCAAATTCTGACCTATATTCACCTGGAGGGAAGTTCCATTGCTGTATTATGCAAATTTCTAGTTTGTGTCACTTTCTGTCATTAAATGTACAGCCTGATGCCTTGCCAAATGCTGGACCAGGCGTTCTTGCAGGGCTCAGCACTGGCGTTCGCAGCTGTACCATGAAACAGTTTTCAACTCTCAAGTAGCTGTTATATTAGCAAAGTAAGACAATAGCCAACATTTCATTTGTGCCGAGCAGTAAACCCTGAGCGTCATCAGGGGAGGCTGCTGCTGATTAATAAACAATAGGGATTTTCTCTAATAGAAGTGCATCTGGTAGCTGTGGGAAACCGTCTTTAATCCCCTGTAATGAGTTTAGAGGCCGTCAGAACATTTGATGACAATGTGGGCTTCATTTTAGCTGCTCAGTTAGCCTGTCGTGTCCACACTGAGTTAACACCATTGCTCTACTTATTGGCCTTGGTTTTCTCTCTGTCTCTTGTTTTCTCTATTTTATTTTGTGGTCCTACTACTCACCGTCACTGAGGCTGGAGAGCCCGGGTCCTCCCGACTCCTTACAACCTTGACTCAGCACATTTCCCGAATGCATCCCTTCTCTGCCCACTCTGTCACTTCTGCCTTAGCCTCACCTGCACTTGCCTGGACCACTTCCAGCCCTGCCTCCTGCTCCCAAAAGCTCAGTCTCCACCTAGCCTAGCAACTTCTGTTTAAACCCAAGACTGAGCAGTCTCTGTCCATATGAACCTTCGGGGAGCCCTGCTGTGTACAAACTCAAGTCTCCACTCTGGGCAGGCCTGCCAGAGCCCCTGCAGCCTCCTTACCCGTTACCCTCTGTGCCCTGCACAGTTCTGTGGGCTGTCTCTCCTCTCTGGGCCATTTGCTCAAACTGTCTTCTTTGTCCAGAACTCCCTCTCTGCCCACCCCATCCCCAAGCCTCCTTTCCTTGCTTGGATCCTCATCTTTGTTTGAGACAGTTCAGATGTGAGCCTCACCCTCTGTCCCAGGAATGGCAGGTGACGCTCCCCTTTATCCCTGTGTCTCTGGGAACAAACTAGGGATTCAATGTATCCTGTGACCAGTGTTCTTCTTCCCTGTGATTCTGTGAGTATCTGTCGGCATGTCTACTGTCCTTCTTTGGAATGTTAGATCATTCTTATACAAGTAGAAAAAGCCCAATGCCTGATAGTAAAAATTACACAAGAGCTATGACCAGAAGGGTTTTAGAAAACCATGCAAATAGCTCCTAAACATAGGAAAAGATGTTCAGACTTGCTGATAAAATAGGAATGTCAATTACTATGTGACCATTTTTTATCTGTCATAAATCCAGAAGTTTGATAAAACACCCTGTGGGTAGTGTGTGGAAATAGGAATTCTTGAACATTGCTGGTTGGAAAACAAAATGTTTCAGCCCTTAAGAGGGGAGAAATTTGGCAATGCCAGGCTAACTTATATATGCTTTTACCCTCTGGTCTGGGAATCACACTTCCAGGAATCTACCCCAAAGGTGTACTGCTAAATATGTAACAAAATGTTTGCACAAACTCATACTTTATGATGGAGAAGGAAATGGCAACCCACTCCAGTATTCTTGTCTGGAAAATCCCATGGACAGAGGAGCCTGGTGGGCTACAGTTAATGGGGTTGCAAAGAATCAGACACGACTGAGCAACTGGGCACATACTTTATAACACATTTTATAAAAGCAAGAGATTGGAAATACCCCAGATAACCATTAATAGAGGTCTAGTTGAATAAAGGGAAGGTGGAAAAACATGCGTTTGGTTTGCTACTCTTTTTCTAAGAAAAGGGAGGATATGATTATAAATCTGTTTTTTCTTTTAGTTTTTATAAGTTTTCCTTTAAGGAAAAAAAGGTAACAAGATGTAGATGGCAAGCTAGACTTCTCTAGCTTGACTTCTCTAAATATCCTTTATTTTAGGGATTTTGTCTTGGAACCATGTAAATATTTCATTTAATGATTAAATTTTTTACTAATTGTTTTCTTTGTTTTTAAACTGAAGTAGATTTACAATATTGTGTTAGTTTCTGATGTACAGCAAAGTGACTCAATCACTAACAAAATACAACAAATGAACCAAAATAAGTATTGAGTTGGTGAAATAGTCTCCCAGAGAAAAACTAATTCTCTCCTCTGTTTTTCTTTCCCTCCAGCTTTTTGCCATCAGCATTGCTGACCTTAAGCCCACAACAGACTGTAAAGTTTGTAACAGTCTCTAAGGCAAAGTGGAAGCCTGAATTTCCAGGGTAGGTTAACTGGAGGTCATTGGACAAAAGTGTATTTTACTAAAGAATTACTTTTCCTCATTCAGGTTCCTCCTTCACTTCTCTCTCACCATCACAAAAACCCAAAACCATGGTGAGAAACCTGAATGGGTGGGCTCCTGTCTTCCCCTGCTGCTGCTGCTAAGTCACTTCAGTCATGTTCGACTCTGTGAGACCCCATAGACGGCAGCCCACCAGGCTCCCCCGTCCCTGGGATTCTCCAGGCAAGAACACTGGAGTGGGTTGCCATTTCCTTCTCCAATGCATGAAAGTGAAAAGTGAAAGTGAAGTCGCTCAGTCGCGTCCGACTCTTTGTGACCCCGTGGACTGCAGCCTATCAGGCTCCTCCATCCATGGGATTTTCCAGGCAAGAGTACTGGAGTGGGGTGCCATCGCCTTCTCCTAGGAGATTTCAAACTTGACTGTCTTGGAAAGTGGTAGCTCCAAGGACACAAATAGGGAATTTTCAGAGAAAAGCTTTCAGCTGGTGTTAGAGAGCCCTTGATTATAGTAACAAGAACTGGCTAACCTCAAGAAGAGTCGAAAAGCCTCTGTGACTGCAGCGATTAAGAGTGCCATGCTGAACAGATCAGACTAGTAGCAAAAAAGCGTGACGTGACTTGCCTGTGCTGAAGAAAAAGAATAGCTTCTGGTTAAAGTGTTGAGTGGTTAAAATGAGAAGTCCTCTGTATAACCCACTTGTGCATGTGCATCTGCTACTGAGACCAAGATGTTCCTGCTCACTGCACAACAGGCCAGTGAATCTAGAGTCAAGGTGCTAGAGCAGGGAATAGTGATTTTATTCAGGAAGCCAGTAGATGGAGAAGATGGTGGGCTCATGTCCCAAAGAACCATCTTAGCTGAGCTAGAATTCAGCTACTTTTATACTAAAGGAGAGAGGTTGTGACTGGTTGTTGCAAACTGGTTGGTGCTAGAATCCTTTGTTCTTGCAATTATCCAGGTAGGTCGGGCCACAATGTTCCTATAAACCTCCAACAAGACAAATGTTATTCTCTGTCCTGCAACTTTTAATCTATATAAATGGAAGAATGTTATACCTTTAAAGATCAGAACCTTGAGAATGGGCTATATTTTAGGCAAGAGGCAACATTCTTTCACAAAGGTCAGAGCCAGCAAGACAGTACAGGCAACAGAGCACAAGGGTTAGAGCTAAAGGAACAAATCCAATATGGAGTCAGGTCTGTTCTTTTCTGTTACACATCTGTGTGGTCTGGTCATGCTCTGGTCATGCTCTTTGGAAGCTGGTGGTGGGCAAGATGGTTATTTGAGATCTATACCTGTGGACAGAAAGAAGCTGAAGCAGGATTGGGCAGAGGAAGAAGCTGAACTGTGGTAAGGGCTCAACAAAGCCTTGGCTCAACAGATGAAAAATGGTCCCATGACAGGTGGAAACATATGACTTTATCTCCTCACCTCACTGAGTCTTATGACCATGCTGCCCAGGGAGGGCTTGACCTCTGACAGAGACCAGCTCCCCGCAACTACAGCAGCCCCTTTAAAACATTTATTTATGTTTTGTTTTCAGCTGTGCTGGGTCTTCACTGCTGTGCAGGCTTTTCTCTAGTTGTGGTGTGTGGGCTTCTCATTACACTGACTTCAATAGTTGTAGCACAGGGGCCCAGTAGTTGCAGCAGCTCCTGGGCTATAGAGCACTGGCTCAACAGCTGTGGCACATGAGCTTAACCGCTGTGCAGCATGTGGGATCTTCCTAGATTAGGGATCAAACCCGTGTCTCCTACATTGGCAGGCAGATTCTTTACCACTTGAGCCACCAGGGAAGCCCTAAAGCATACACTTGATGAGAGACCTGGGGGCACATCCCTTTGCTAGCCTGCTAGCAACCCTGTCTATAGTTAACATAGAGTGTTCTTAGTGTAATTTCTCTCAACAAACAAAAGGCATTACATTTTCAGTAAAGAATACATGCTGTATATTTAAGATTGAATTCAAAATTTCCATTAAAGTTTATATTCCATGGATTATTAAATGGTCAATATTATATTTCCAGGAAGGCTGGAATTAGCTGTTAATTTATTCATCCCACAAACATTTCTTAAGTATCTATTGTATAGTAGTCTCTGGAAATTGAAATATGAATAAAGATGCTTTTTGCCCTGAACTGGGAGTTGGATTCTAGTAGGAAGCAGAGAAAATAGACAAATGAAACAAAGTGGAAGGAATTTAACAGGTAGGTATAAAAAAAGATACCATAGAAGTTAAAGGGGCATGAAAGAGCCAGTGGTCAGCCGTGTCGGCAGACCTCCTCCTGGGAGAGGAGACGTGGGCTCCACCTCTCAGAGGACAAAAAATTTCCCAGAGGAATGTTACAGGAAGTACAAATGAATGGGTAAAGGCTCAGAAGAACGAAAGAGCATCTCACATGATGGGAACCACAAATAGGCTATGTGACTGAGGCACAGATTATGTTTAAGGAAGTACTGAAATGTGGGGGAAATGCATAAGCAATTATCTTATTCATTCAGATTATGTTTAAGGAAGTACTGAAATGGGGGGAAATACATAAGCAATTATCTTATTCATTTATTAATACAATTTTTATTTGTATTTTATCTAGCCAGGTTTCCTCAAAAGCTTTTAACCACGAGTTTGTGATTCTTTGGTTTGGTTTTGTGATAACACCCTTCTGCACAACATTTTTTGCGGCTATGTTGAAAGATGGTGATGATTGAGTCTGCCAGGTCATGGGTGCCGTAAGGCTGCTCTATTTCTAGTACCCTAACAGGTCTGTTCTTGACTTGATGTTGACAGATAAAGGAAAGAGATGATTGGGCACCATTCCTGGGGATGCTGCAGCTGTGTCTGTCTGTTCCTGGAGGCTGGAATACTGAACAGTGTTAGAAGGAACACTCTGCCTTCCTGTCATAATGAGTCCTTAGCAACCACCTAGTTCAGGTCACAGACAGGGAAAGGAGAGACAGCAGAGTCTTTGGCTCTTTCTGGTACAGATACATTGGTCTGAGGAAGTTGGGAAAGGAAATTCAGTAGCACAGCTACAACCTTGGCCATGGCGTGTGTGACATTTCGAGAACCAGTATCAGCCACAGTGGGAAAGCGGATGGTGTTCACAGGTAAAGGGCTTTTCTGTATCTTTCACAAGGAGACTGAAGCTTCCTTAATTGCTCACCTGTATGATACTCAAATGACAATGGACTTGAGAATGAAAGAACCATGCACACTTATTCTACACGATTCTGCTGCTCTTATTATGCACTCGGCCTAGGCTGAGTTGCCTTAAGAAGATTTGTGATGTCCTGTTCTCACTAATTTAGGAATTTTTTCATATCATACAGTTTATGTTTTGTGTAACTGGGGCTGCTTTGATGTTAATACAAATTATAGTAGTGATCATATTTTCATTATTACTGATTTAAGTTTCTTGTATTTTTAGAAACTTGACATATTTGATTGATAAAAATTTGAGCAAGATGTAAGCTTAGTAAAATGTTGGCTGGCGTTTTGTTCCTTCAACTTGCTTTAAATGATTTGGATGGTATGTCTGTGTGGAATTATGTATATGTATAATGGAATCACTTTGCTGTGTACCTCAAACTAATGAAACATTGTAAATAAACTATACTTCAGTTTTTTAAAGGTAGTTAAATAGAATATGACTAATTGTGATTTCTGCAAGAAATGTCACATTTTATCTTATTTCCTTTATGTTTTAAAATCACAAGCCTATTTTTAAGCATATCCCTTGCTTATCTCTAAATTCTCACTGCAATCATGAGAAGCTTGGCTCCCACTCTTTGCCACCCATTTATTTAACTGTTTAATTCCCACCAGGTCTCCCGCATTGCAGGCAGATTCTTTACCATCTAAGCCACCAGGGAAGCCCTAGGTATGAGTATACAAGTATCAGAAATGCTAACCAGTACTTCAGGAGAAGAAACTTTGTCAGCTAGAGTACAATGCTTCCTTACCTTCCTTTTGCCTTTGGGCTTAGGGCTCTGCTCATTTCCAAAGTTGCTTAAGGTCAAAGTTACCAAAAGTCAACTCCTTTTACCCACTGCCTCCAGTGAGACTGGTTTATATATTTGTAACACAGTTATTCTCCTGTCACTGTCTGAATTCTATTCTAAAATCCCCCAGACTCTTAAGTGATTTTTAAAATTTGTGTACACCAAGGTTTGCTCTCTGTGCTCTAAGTCTTCAGGTTTTGACCACTTCGTAAGGTCACATACCCACCATGACAGTACTTTTCAACCCTTTAAATGTCCCTGTGCTTCACCTACACATCCCTCCTCTTCCCTCACTGAGTTCCTGGCAACCACTGATCCTTTTTCTCTCGCTAAAGTTTTGCCTTTTCCTGGATATCATAGAGCTGGAATCATACAGTGGGTAGCCTTTTCAGATTGGCTTCATTCACTTGTCAATGTGCATTGAAATTTCCTCCATGTCTTTTCATGGCTGGAGTGTTCACTTATTTTTATCGCTCAATAGCCTTCCATTGTAGGGTTGTATTACAATTTGTTTACCTAATCATCTTGGCAATTCTGAGAAAAAAAAAACTTCTATGAGACTTTTGCCTGGATATGTTTTCAGATCAATTTGGTACATACTCAGCAATGTGATCGCTGGATCATATGGTAAGACTCTGTTTAGCTTTGTAAGAAACTGCCAAGTTGAAATAAGTCAGAAAGAGAAAAACAAATATTGTATCTTAATGCATATGAGTGGAATCTAGAAAGATGGTACAGATGAGCTGTTTGCAGGGAAGAATAGAGATGCACACATAGAGGACAGATGTGTAGACACAGGGCAGGAAGTGGGGAGTGAGACGAACTGGGAGAGAAGGGTTGACATATATACGCTACCATGTATAAAGAAAATAACTAGTGGGAAGCTGCCATATAGCACAGGGAGCTTAGCTCTGTGCTCTGCAATGACCTAGATGGGTGGGGTGGGTGTGAATGGGAGGGAGGGTTAAGAGGGAGGGGATATATGTATACATATAGCTGAGTCTGTTGTTCCATGTCCAGTTCTAACTGTTGCTTCCTGACCTGCATACAAATTTCTCAAGAGGCTGGTTCCAAATAGGAAAAGGAGTTCGTCAAGGCTGTATATTGTCACCCTGTTTATTTAACTTATATGCAGAGTACATCATGAGAAACGCTGGACTGGAAGAAACACAAACTGGAATCAAGATTGCCGGGAGAAATATCAATAACCTCAGATATGCAGATGACACCACCCTTATAGCAGAAAGTGA
>NW_011494632.1:2831494-2838679 GCF_000754665.1 Bison bison bison | reverse complement strand
AAAGACGCTTACTCCTTGGAAGGAAAGTTATGACCAACCTAGATAGCATATTCAAAAGCAGAGACATTACTTTGCCAACAAAGGTTCGTCTAGTCAAGGCTATGGTTTTTCCTGTGGTCATGTATGGATGTGAGAGTTGGACTGTGAAGAAGGCTGAGCGCCAAAGAACTGATGCTTGTGAACTGTGGTATTGGAGAAGACTCTTGAGAGTCCCTTGGACTGCAAGGAGATCCAACCAGTCCATTCTGAAGGAGATCAGCCCTGGGATTTCTTTGGAAGGAATGATGCTAAAGCTGAAACTCCAGTACTTTGGCCACCTCATGCGAAGAGTTGACTCATTGGAAAAGACTCTGATGCTGGGAGGGATTGGGGGCAGGAGGAGAAGGGGACGACAGAGGATGAGATGGCTGGATGGCATCACTGACTTGATGGACGTGAGTCTGAGTGAACTCTGGGAGTTGGTAATGGACAGGGAGGCCTGGCGTGCTGCGATTCATGGGGTCGAAAAGAATCGGACACGACTGAGCGACTGATCTGATAGCTGAGTCACTTGGTGGTACAGCAGAAACCAACACAACATTGTAAAGCAACTATACTCCAACAACAACAAAAGATCAGAAAAGAAACTGCCAAAGCTATACCGTTTTGCCATCTCGCTTGCAGTTCAGTGAGAGTCCTTGTTACTTTGCACCCATGTCAGCATTTGGTGGTCTTTCTGTTCTCACTTTAGCCGTTCTTACCAGATGTAGTTATGTCTCATTGCTGTTTTAATTCATAATTCCGTAATGACCAATGATCATATACTTATTTGCCATCTGAATATTTTCTTTGATGTGATGTCTGTTCATAATGTTTGCCTATTATAAAATAATTGTTTATTTTCTTATTGTTGAGTTTTAACAGTTCTGCATGTATTTTAGAGACAAGTCTTTTATCAGATAAATGTTCTGCAAATATTTCCTCCTGGTTTGTGGCTTGTCTTTTCATTTTCTTAACATAGTCTTTGATAGAGCAGAGCACAAGTTTTAGTTTTAATAAACAACTTTAATATTTAGTTTAATAAACCACTTTAATATTTAACATTTATCAATTTTAATAATCGATTTTTCTTTCATTATGCTTTTGATATTGTATCTAAAAATCCATCACCAAATCCGGAGTCTCCTAGATTTTTGCCCTTGTTTTCTTCTAAAATTTTTTCCTATTTTGTGTTTTCGTTTGTCTATCATTCATTTCACGGTGATTTTCGTGTCTTTTAAACTTTTCATTTCCATCAGCCAATTGATTTCCTTTTCTCCTTAAACCATCCTGGGTTGGCTTTTCTGTCACTTGCAACCATGAAAGAGTTTTAATGATCCTTAAAATTTCTTATAATCTGTGTCAGTGTCTACTTGGTTTCGTGTGTTTACATAGCTCAAATTCTTATCACTTTTGATAGGCTTCAGATTTTACATTATGTTGATGCATAATAATTCACTTCATGTTCTATATTTTATATTTAAATTCCAAATTTCCTCTGTTACAGTTAAAGCTGCATGAATACTTTTGGGTGTTTCTCCTTCTCTGTTATTTTCTCATGATATATTTACAGTGAGTGGAATTAGGTGGTGAAAGATACAAACTTATTGAGGCCAGAGACTTACAAGGATTGTCTAAAAGACTGTGAACAATATATTTGTATTTAAAGTCTGCAAATAGTTTTAAAAATCACTGTTGTTTATTTTTGATAATGGGGAGTTATGTATCAATCTTTTTGACTCTAACATTAAAAATTTTTTGTTATGAATATTTTAGAACATATCCTACTTACCTGTCACTCATGTTCAACAATTTATCAAAAACTTCCCACATTTGATCACATAGTTTTTTTCTTTTTCATTTGCTAAAATATTTTAAAGTGAATTTCAGATATTCAGATATTTTATTATATCCTACATATTTCACAAGCATGCATTCTAAGTTGCTCAGTCGTGTCTGACTCTTTGAGACCCCATGGACAGGCTTCTCTGTCTATGGGATTTTCCAGGCAAGAATACTGGAGTGAGTGGCCATTTCCTTCTCCAGGGGATCTTCCTGACCCAGGGATAGAACCTGAGTCTCCTATCTCTCCTGCATTGGCAGGGGGATTCTTTACCGCTAAGCCACATGGGAAGCCCCACGTATTTCACTGTGCATCAGCACCCTGCCCCCTACCAAATGAACATATTCTTACATAGCCACATTGTCATTATCACATCTAGCAAAATATAAAACTATCCTCTGACAACAGGTAATGACTAGTCCATGGTAATATTTCCCTCATTGCCTCTAAAATGCATTTTTACAGCTGATTGCAAAAATATGGATCCGAATTAGGTCCATACCTAATTGCATTTGGTTGTGTTCTCTCCTTTGATGTCCTATAAGCTGGTACAGGTGGAAGTAGTGACAGACTTTCTCTTCTTGGGCTTCAAAATCACTGTGGATGGTGACTGCAGCCATGAAATTAGAAGATGGTTGCTTTTTGGAAGAAAGGCTATGACAAACCTAGATAGCATATTGAAAAGCAAAGACAGGTCCATATAGTCAAAGCTATGGTCTTTCCAGTAGTCTTGTATGGATGTGAGAGTTGGACCATAAAGAAGGCTGAACGCTGAAGAATTGATATTTTCAAACTGTGATGCTGGATAAGAGTTTTGAGAGTCCCTTGGATAGCAAGCAGATCAAACCAGTCAATCCTAAGGGAAATCAACCCTGAATACTCACTCATTGGAAGGACTGATGCTGAAGCTGAAGCTCTGGTACTTTGGCCACCTAATTTGAAGAGCCCATTCATTGGAAAAGACCCTGATGCTGGGAAAGATTGAAGGCAAAAGGAGAAGAGGGCAGCTGAGGATGAGATGGTTTGATGGCATCACCGATTCAATGGACATGAACTTGGGTGAACTCTGGGAGAAGGTGAAGGACAGAGAGGCCTCGGTGTGCTGCAATTCATGGGGTCACAGAGTCAGACATGACTTGGCAACTGAACAACAGCAACAATAAGCTGGTACAGTCTTCTTTCTTTTCTTGTTACAGAGACTGGGTTGGTCATCCAGCAGAAATACCCAACATTCTGAATTTGCCTGGTGTCATGTCATTTAATGTGTTCCTCTGTCCTCTTGTGTTTTCCAAAATTGGAATCTGGCTCTTGAGGTCCAACTCTTTGGGCAAGATTGTTGCTTAAATACTGCTGTGGTCAACATATGGTATGCAGATCAGATGTTACAATTTCAGTTTCTCCTAGACCCATCACTTAGGACCTAAGATGTTGGGACTTAGTTCTCTTCTTTCTGAATTTGGAACTGATCTCAATGAGAAGCTCATGTTCTTGTAAAGATATTGGTGTAAGTGGGTATGAACTCTGGTTAGGCAAATAAAAAGTTGATGTGCTGCATACTTTACATCAAATATTGTATAATTGAAATAAAAACATGGAAAATATTTTGTCACTATTAATAATTAATGAAAAAGCAATCAAATATCATGAGAATCATTTAAAAATTTATGCTGAATGCTGATATGTGAGGAAAAACTAAGTGGATTATCAGAGGATGAGAAAATAGCTGAGAAGTTCTGCAGAAATTTTGAGGATGATTTCAGAGCACTTTTAAGAGTTTTATAGAGTTTTTACTAAAGCCTAATTTAATTTTGGGGCTTCCCTAGTGGCTCAGATGGTAAAGAATCTGCCTGTAATGCAGGTGACCCAGGTTTGATCCCTGGGTCGCAAAGATCACATGAAGAAGGGAGTGAATTCCCTGAACAGAGGAGCACTGCGGGCTACATTCCATGGGGGTGGTAAAGAGTCAGACACAACTACACGACTAACACTTTCACTTTCAATTTAATTTTAAAATCAAAATTTCCCTTTTTGCTGTAACACTCTTCATACTTATTAATAGCTATAATTGTTTTAATTTCAATCTCATCTCTAGTGAGACTCCATTATTCTGTGAGATGATTCATGTGTATTTACTTAGTGTACTGCCACTAACGAACTAATTTGCTGATTCATTACATTTTATTTTTCTGCCCAATTTTAATGTTTTTCCCCTTAAAAATATTTTTGATTCTAAATTTTTATCATATATATTTGAAATTGAATGTAACAAATAGAAATTGAATCCTTACTGAATACTGAAAAGTTGGCCATGAGCTTCGGAGGATACAAAAATGAACATGAATAAGATATTTTTTTGGTCTTTTAGATACGTATAATCTGTTGTTATTGTTAGAACATCATGGGTTGTCCCATTTTCCTATTTAATCTAAATATTCACCACAGATGTCCTGGGATTGTAGTGTGACATAAAAAGGAGACAGAAACCCAATTCCAAAGGCCTTGAGGAATCAAGTAGAAGAGGTGGGGATGGAGGACCACTACCTCATGGGATGCTTCACAAACTACTCCCTGTGCTTTTTTAAGTTTTGTTTCCTACTCCTTTCTTTTGACTGGCATAATTAGAGAATAAATTGTCTCCTATATGATGGATGGATCTTAGATTTTATTTATTCTACAACTAATAAAGGGATAAAGATTCTTGTGGAAAAAAGTGTCAGTAAGTCCAACTTTTGAAACTTTTTTAAAAAGGTGAAAGTGAAAGTGAAGTCGCTCAGTCATGTCCGACTCTTTGCAACCCATGGACTGTACCAGGCTCCTCCCTCCATGGGATTCTCCAGGCAAGAATACTGGAGTGGGTTGCCATTAACATATCCTTGAGTAAATATATTCACCTAGTGTCCAGCTAGATAACATTTTACAAAGTGAACACACCAATGCACTTACTTTAAGATTAAAAACATGAATATTTTTGCCATCCTAAAATGTTCCTTTATAGCATTTCCCAACCAATTCCCTCAAAGTCAAACATCGTTTTTATGTTTAGAATCCATATGTTTTTGATAAATGTGAGTTTAATTTGATGTGGGGTACTTTTCTTGTCTGCGTATTTGAAACATTTTATTTGCCGGCTTATTCTTTCATGTAAGTTTTATTATCAATTTGCTAAGTTTTATTACACAGTGAAGAGATTTTATAGATAGTGTTATTTTGGCATTAAAATGGCCTTACTATGAAAACTAATATCATAAACAAAATTCTGAAGTGATTTTAAAGTATCTTAGAGCATGGTTATGTATTTTTACATCTGTCTGCAAACAAATGATACTATCTGTTTACTCAATTCCAGGTCCCGTGCTGCTTTTAAGTTATAAAATTACATTTTAAAAGGTACATTTTTTATTAAGATTTTTAAAATAAATTTCTACTTGGTCCAAATTGAGAGACTGATGGAATAATTCCTATGGAATATTAAATTAAAAAGGCCCCATAAAAGAGAATCTAATTTAACCTATCATTTTTCAGATGAGAACACTGAGGTTCAGAGAGCTGAGTGCCCTGCTCAAGGTCACATAGTCTTGATCAGAAGGATGACAGCCTGGGCCTGCTTCTTGTTTGTATGATGAATTATGTACGTTATACCCAGGCAGGTGTGTGCATGCTCAGTTGTGTCTGATTCTTTGCATGGAAAGAATCATGGACTGTAGCCCACCAGGCTCCTCCATTCGTGGAATTTCCCAGGCAAGAATACTGGCTTGGGTTGCCATTCCCTTCTCCAAAGGATTTTCCTGACCCAAGGGTCCAACCCATGTCTCTTGCATCTCCTGTACTGGCAGATGGATTCTTTACCACTGAGCCACCCGGGAAACCCAAGTTATATCCAGATTACTAAGTAAATATATTAATGTATTTATTCAGCCATCAGAGATCTACTAGAAAATCTGTACATGTAAACCAGGAATATTGCAGAATTCCACCATGGGACTTTTGTTAGAAATATATTAGAATTGGAAATACTCTCTAGGAAATGGCCAAAAAACATTATGATGAATGAAGCTATAAGTAGTGAAAGAAGTACATAACTGTATGTGATTTTGAAAAGCTCGCTCCATTAGCCTGGGTTTCAGACCCATTTATTCATCTCGCTTTTTGCCCTGTGAAACTGTCACACTCATAGTTATGTCTCAAATGCAGTTGTTTTAAAAATAGAAAATGACTTCATACAAAACTGCCAGTGGTTTCCTATTAGAAGAAAGAACCAAACAGTCCTCCTGGAAATTCAACTTAAGTCTCATCATTGTAATTCAGGAAGCAAACATGTCACCTTGTAAAAAACTAATTCATGATAAAGCTTACACATTTTAATGGGCCTGACACATTTTGCTGGCTAATCTGCATTTTATTCTGTAATTGTAGCATGTGATGTGCCTGAATCAAAATTTATCTACAAGTGACGGCAGTTTCAAATAAATCCTACCTTAAATAATTGGCCTGGTGAATCATCACCAATGTGACTTCCAGAAAAAAAAAATCAGTTGCTGGCATCACTCTGAAAAACATCTAAACCAAGCCCTTAGAAGAAGACTTCAAAGGACAAGCTTTGTCTCATACTCTAGTTTTCTGCTTTGTTTTTTAGACAATATACAACTTTATGGTATCAACTAAAGGAGAAGAGCTGATTTGCTTTTCTGGGCTTTGACTTAATTTTCCAAGGTTGATAATCTCTTCAGTCAGTTCAGTCGCTCAGTCGTGTCCGACTCTTTGCGACCCCATGAATCGCAGCACACCAGGCCTCCCTGTCCATCACCAACTCCCAGAGTTCACTCAGACCCACGTCCATCGAGTCAGTGATGCCATCCAGCCATCTCATCCTCTGTCGTCCCCTTTTCCTCCTGCCCTCAATCCCTCCCAGCATCAGAGCCTTTTCCAATGAGTCAACTCTTCACATGAGGTGGCCAAAGTACTGGAGTTTCAGCTTTAGCATCATTCCCTCCAAAGAAATCCCAGGGCTGATGGACTGGTTGGATCTTCTGGCAGTCCAGGGGACTCTCAAGAGTCTTCTCCAACACCACAGTTCAAAAGCATCAATTCTTCGATACTGTCTTAGGTTACATTAATATCACTACCTTAAATGATGGAGAAATGTGCTCAGGATTAAGTGAAAAATGTCTTGTGTTTTGGAGACAGGGTTTGAAAAAAGTAACCATTTTGTCAAAGGTTAGCAGATGGTTCACTGTGCCACCTGCTAGGAAATCAATGTGAGGAGCTCAATTCAAGAAGCAGAGCTATCAATGGAGCTGCCATGTCCTAGCTCCTTCTAACCTTTT
>NW_011494632.1:2823639-2831394 GCF_000754665.1 Bison bison bison | reverse complement strand
TCTAACCTTTTTTCTTTCATTCTTTTTATTGGAGTACAATTGATTTTGAGTGGTGTGTTAGTTTCAGTTGTACAGCAAAGTGATTGAGTTACAAATACATATACATCCCTTTTCAGATTCTTTTCTCATATAGGTTATTACAGAAAATTGAGTATAGTCCCTGAACCATACAGTAGGTCATTATTGGTTATCTATTTTACATACGTTGCTGTTTAGTCACTAAGCTGTGTCTGACTCTTTTACAGCCCCATGGACTGTAGCCTGCCAGGCTCCTCTGTCCATGGGATTCCCCGGGAAAGAACACTGGAATAGGTTCCCATTTCCTTCTCCTGGGTATCTTCTCAACCCAGGGATCAAACCCATGTCTCCTCCGTTGGCAGGTGGATTCTTTACCACTGAGCCACCAGGGAAGCCTATTTTATATATAGGCATGTATATATGTTAATCCTAAGCTCCTAATTTATCCCTTCCCCTGCTCCTCTCACCTTTGGTAACCGTGTTTGCTTTCCACATCGGTGAGTCTGTTTTGTAAATAATGTCATTTGTATAATTATTTTTAGATTTCACATATAAGTGATATCATATAATTTGCCTTTGACTTGCTTCACTTAGTACAGTAATCTCTGGATCCATCCATGTTGCTGCAAATGGGATTACTTCATTCTTCTTATGGCAGAGTAGTTGCTGCTGCTGCTAAGTCGCTTCAGTCGTGTCCGACTGTGTGACCCCATAGACATCAGCCCACCAGGCTCTCCTGCCCCTGGGAAATCCAGGCGAGAACACTGGAGTGGGTTGCCATTTCCTTCTCCAATGCATGAAAGTGAAAAAGTGAAAGTGAAGTCGCTTAGTCGTGTCCGACTCTTCACTACCCCATGGACTGCAGCCTACCAGGCTCCTCCATCTATGGGATTTTCCATGCAAGAGTGGGGTGCCATTGTCTTCTCCGGTGGCTGAGTAATATTTCATTGTAAATATGTACCGCGTCTTCTTTGTCTATTCCTCTATTGATGAACATTTAGGATGTTTCTGTGTCTTGGCTATTGTCAATAGTGCTGCAATGAGCATTGGGGTGTAACTAATTTTTACATTTTTACATTTTTAGAGGTTCCATCTTTTCCAGACATATTCCCAGGAGGGGTACTGCTGGATCATGTGGTAGCTCTATTTTTAGATTTTTAAGGAAACTCCATCCTGTTCTCCATAGTGGCTTTACCGATTTACATTCCCTCCAACAGTATAGGAGGGTGCCCTTCTCTCCACACCCTCGTCAGCTTTTATTGTTTGTAGCTATTTTGCTGATGGCCATAGATTTGATTTGCATTTCTCTAATAATTAGTGATGCTGAGCATCTATTCATATGCTTGTTGGCCATCTGTGTATCTTCTTTAGAGAAATGTCTTTTTAGGTTTTCTGTCCATTCTTTGATTGAGTTCTTATTTTATTTTTTGATGTGGAACTATGTGAACAGTTTGTATACTGTTGGTTGCATCATTTGCAAATTCCCTCTCACCATCCTTACATTGTCTTTTCTTCTTAACCCTTCTGCTCACGGTCTTCTCATCTGTAATTTGAGGCTAGTAGTAACTATTTCAGGTCAGGAAGTCCCCTGGAGAAAGGATAGGCTACCCACTCCAGTATTCTTGGGCTTCTCTGGTGGCTCAGACAGTAAAGAATCTGCCTGCAATGTGGGAAACCTGAGTTCTATCCCTGGGTTAGGAAGATCCCCTGGAGGAGGGCATGGCAACCCACTCCACTATTCTTGCCTAGGGAATTCTCATGGACAGAGGAGCCTGGTGGGCTACAGTCCATGGGGTCGCACAGAGTCCGACACAACTGAGCGACTAAACACAGCACAGTATCTATTTCATGAATATTCTATGATGACTTAATGAAATGAGAATGCCTGATATAATAAGAATTCAATAACTTTTTGGACTTAAAAAATATTGTATGTTATTTATCTTCTTCAGAAGATCTTGGAGAGGACTCAAAAATCATCTTACAATCCTATTTTTTATACTAAATCAGCCAAGTACACATTATTTCCTGAAGTCTTAAGCATAATTGAATTTTTAATGAGCACAGAGAGAAAAAAAATCTAAGACTATCTAAGCCCACAGTTTTTAAACTTCAGTGTGCATGTGAATCACCTGGGAAGTCTTGTTAAAATGCAGATTCCAATTCCAGGCTTGAGAGCCTGCATTTTTACTAAGCTCTCAGAAGACACCCAAGCTGCTGGTCAAGAGACCACACCTTGAGCAGCGAGGACCTGAACTCTTCTGGCCCCTCTAGTCACTGTTGTGACCTTGGACTAGGTATTTATCTCTCTCTGCCTCATTTACATCATCTGTAAAACAGCAATATTAGTATCTACTTCATAGGGCTGCTAGGAGTTTCAATGCACACAGGAGTCAATGCCACAGGAGTCAATGCCACAGGAGTCAATGCACACAGAGTACTTAGACCATTGTCCGTATAATCTATTATCACAGATTACTAGTGAGATAAACTAGTCAACTGCTGGCTAAAGGCCCAGAACAGGAAGTTATTTGTGATGCTAATACTTAGAGCTCACACACATATACATTTTTAAACTGCTAACTATTGGCTTTTTGTATCTTCCTATAAACCTGATCTAAATAATACCAAGGAAAGCAAGTTGCATTACAACAATGTTGTGGCAGAATGGCAGGTTTTTAAAAAAATTAATTAGTTAATTAATTTTACTGAAGCATTATTGATTTACAATGTTGCATAATATAGAATAGCAGATTTTGGAATTCTTCCTTAAGCCGCATGAATTCCCGCGATCTTGGTTAGGAAAACGACCCGTCATTTTGTGGTCAGGAAGGATGGAAAGGTCGCCTTGGGGGCTCTGGGTGTAAAGTCTTTCTCTTTGTCTCCCTTGAGTCGTGCTTCCCTCCCCTTTATCCCCTCTCCTGCAGGAGGAAGCCTGCTGTGGCAGATGCTAGGGAATTGTGCTTCTCAGCAGGTGATAAGGGGTGAAGTGCCTGCTATGTTACTAGCCCCAGTTGCTAGCAGGTATCTCAGAAAAGGTGGAACCTTTCACAGCTGCTACTAAAAGGCTGTTTTGACTACAGGTATCATGTTTTTTTAGTCACTCATTTATCTAACTTATTTATATTTGGTTGCACTGGGTCTTCATTGCTTTGCTCAGGCTTTCTCCATGTGCGGCAAGCCGGGGCTACTCTTGTTGGTGGTGCTCGGGCTTCTCATTGCAGTGGCCCCTCTTGTTGTGGAGTACAGGCTGCAGGTGCGTGGGCTTAGTTGCTCCAGGGCATGTGGAATCTTCCCGGACCAGGGATCAAATCCATATCCCCTCCATTGGCAGGCGGATTCTTATCCACTGTGCCACCAGGATAAGACACCTTACCCACAGGTGTCATCTTTAACAAAATTACACCCCAGGGAAGAGTCCCAGACAAGTAGAAGATTACCCACTCCTTTAAGAATAATGGTGCTTCTGGAGAAGGAAATGGCAAACCACTCCAGTATTCTTGCCTGGAGAATCCCCACAGACAGCAGAACCTGGCTGGCAAAGAGTCAGACACGACTGAGCGACTTCACTTTCACTTTAAGAATAGCAGCGGTCTGAAAGTGACCTCGAAACACTTACAGTGGTCAAATCATTTCTCTGAGGCAGCACTTTCTAAAATAAGGAAATAATTTCTGGAAGCTACAGAATTGCAGGCGAGGCAGTCATTTGAGAGGAGGAAGTTCTGTATCCGGGGTTGAACTGCACAGACCTAGCAAGGAGCTCCAGCACCCCATTTCCAAGCCGGGGCTGAGCAGGACTGACTTTCCCTGATGAGGACTTAGGAGCCTGAGGAAAGCTTCTGGAGGAGGAAAGGCGAGCTCGGGTTTATTTCCAAGCCTCATTCTTATTGTTCAAGAGACCTGCCTGGGAATGGAGGTGGGGGGACCAGAGGCAGAGCCAGGAACCCCAAGTGGGTCAGATGAGTGCAGCACCTCCTAGGTTTATTAGACAACGATGAACACTCACCGGCACACAACTGGGGGAGGATGGGGGCCCCTGAGGAACAGGGAGACTTGGTGACCCTGGAAATGGGAGCCACATCCACTTTCCACGAGCAATACTGAGACCTCCCTGCAGGAGACTCTGAACTAACCAGTTCCAGAGTTAGGGCACTTATTCTTGTAATGTAATGTGCAGAAGAATTTGCGAATGTAGAAAGCCCCAAATTCTGGGTTAGTTTTTCTGGGGGGTTGGAACCTGCACTCAAACAAGCACATGGAGAGACTGTGACACAGGGGGTCACGTGGCACTCTGTGGGACACACGTAGCCCCTCAGGCAGCAGCACCTATTGCTTCTGCCCCTGGAAGGTCACAGTTCCTCCAAGGCTGGAGATCTAACTGGCCTCTAGTCAGAACGGAAGTCTCAGCTCAAAATCACTGGTTTTTGACTTTTTTAAATGAAAAAATTTGTTTTACCCCAATGTTTGTTGCAGTGACTCAAAGGTAAAGAATCTGCCTGCAATGCAGGAGATACGGTTTCCATCTCTGGGTGGGGAAGATCCCTTGGAGAAGGATGAGGCAACCCACTCCAGTATTCTTGCCTGAAGAAATGCCATAAACAGAGGAGCCTGGTGGGCTACAGGCCATGGGGTCATGAAAGAGTCAGACATGACTTATCAACTAAAAACAGTAATGTTCACTGCAGCACTACGGAAGCAACCTAGATGTTCCGTGTCCGTCAATAGAGGAATGAATAAAGAAGTTGTGGTACATATATACAGTGGAATATTAGTCATAAAAAAGAATGAATTTGAGTCAGGGGTAGTGAGGTAGATGAAACTAAAACCTGTTATGCAGAGTGAAATAGGTCAGAAAGAGAAAAACAAATATCGTATATTAACACACATATATATGGAATCTAGAAAAATAGTACTGATGAACCTATTTGTAGGGCAGGAATAAAGATGCAGACATGTGAACACAGGGGGAAAGAAAGGGTGGGGTGAATTGAGACAGTTGCATTGACATATATACACTGTCATGTGTAAAATAGCTAGCTAGTGGGAAGCCGTTGTATAGCACAGCGAGCTCAGTTCGGTGCTCTGTGATGACCTAGAAGGGTGGGACTGGGGGAGTGGGAGCAATAGTCAAGAGGGAGGGGATGTATGTATACATAGAGCTGATTCATGTTGCTGTGCAGCAGAAATCACCAGAACATTGTAAGACAATGATCTTCTAATTGTGAATTTAAAAAATTATCGTTGATTTGCAATGTTGTGTTAGTTTCAGGTGTACAGTAAAGTGAATCAGTTATACATACGCATGCATGCTAAGTTGCTTCAGTTTTGTCCAACTCTTTGAGACCTCATGGACTGTAGCCCACCAGACTCCTCCGTCCATGAGATTCTCCAGGCAAGAATACCAGAGTGGGTTGTCATGTCCTCCTCCAGAGGATCTTCCCAACCCAGGGTTCGAATCCGAGTCTCTTGCACTGGCAGGAGGATTCTTTACCACTAAGTCACTTGGGAAGCTCCAGTTATATGTATCTATGTATTTATTCTCACATGCATGTTTTTTAAATGTAAAGATTTCTAAGTGTAATTTAAAGGCTCAATTTTTTTAAAGATGGGAACATTTATATAGTTCAAATTAGTGTGTGTTATTTCAGTCTGTAAATGATGATATAGAATGAAATATATCTTTCAGCCCAATGGATTCTGGCCATGATAACAGCATAATTAGAAATCTAAGTAGTCAAAACATGCAAACAAAGCTATCTGATGTTAAGATTAGTGAATAAATGCCAATGGCAATCAGGTCAGATAAATTCTTTGTTTATAGCAAGGAAACAATACCACCCACATCTCTTTCTTTTACAGATTTCCAGACTCTTTCAAACTTCAATTCACAAGCTAAGTAGCCACCTTCTTTTCACAATGTGGAAGCAGAACAAAGTAAACATGCTAGTCACGTGGGCTAAGTAAAGATGTTTAAAAGCACACGCCTTTGATTTGACAATCCTCGAAACTGACAGGGGGATTCCATGTGCAGCCACTTAGGACACGGGTCCCACCACTGGACCACACTCCCTCCGGGGACCTCCTAGAGGGCAAGTGGGTGCCTGGATGCACATCGCTCACACACACGCTTTCACAGTGGAAATGACTCGAGGACTGTTAGATCCTCTTGTTTGCAGGGATTAAAAAATAAGATTTTCAGTTCCAGGTCACAGGGATTTTTTTTTTCTCAATTCCAATGTCTTAGACTTCCTTGAGGGGCTTCCCAGATGGTGCCAATGGTAAAGAATCATGCCAGTGCAGAAGACCTAAGAGATGCGGGTTTGATCCCTGAGTCTGGAAGATCCCCTGAAGGAGGGCCTGGCAACCCACTCCAGTATTCTTGTCTGTAGAATCCCATTGACAGAGAAGCCTAGTAGGCTACCTCCATAGTCGCAGAGTTAGACACGACTAAAGCGACTTAGAACGCATGCACAGACTTCCTTGAAATGACGCCCCTGCCCCCGCCCAAGTTATAGCTTATCATTGACCTTGGAATATACTTACTCAGAAAAGACTGAATGAGAACTTGCAGTAAATCCCCAACCCTGTCATAGGGGAAGTGTTGTGGAAAGACCATCTGATGGTATGGATTTCTGACATGAGGACTATAAAATAGGAAGTTATTTACACTATGCTATATATTGGTCAAGAATCCCATCAATCATTGTTAAATAAACAGTTCCCACTGCTCCCCAACTAGAGGGCTTGGAGGAAGCAGCTTGTCCACAATCAATGCAGGGGATTGAAATCTTCTGCCTCTGTGATTTGGGGTTTGAGCATCTCTATTTGGCTTTCTTCAACTTAAGTCACACGGCCTTGGAGGATGGCTTTGGAAGATTTAGCCATGATTTTAAGCTGGACTATCTCTCAAAAATGATCTCCAGATTTAGGTGGGAATTTGTCTAGTCATTTTTGTCTGATGATATAACAAACAAAAACTATAGCTATAAACACTCACTTCATCACTGGGAATCACCTAAAAAAAAAAAAAGCAGGGTGTCTTAGCTAAAATGTTTGGGAATTGAAACAGACATTTGAGGCTGAGATTGTGCCCAAAGGCTGAGATTGAACAAAAAATTAGGACCATGTGTTTAAGTAGACAGTTCAGAGTTTGCAGAAAGTGGGATAGAGTAGGTGAAAGACAAATGGAAAGGAAAAGACCCCCACCCACCTGGCACAAAGGCAGAGGGTCTAAGCTAGAGAATACCTATTTTCTCACATCTTGACCAGATACAATTGAAAAGATGAAAGTGATTTGAATGTAAGTTGGCTCCAAAGACGACTTCTGCCATGATGGTTCTTCTTGCTGTCTGCTCATCCTAAGGCATCACAAACAGTGGGGCCTTCTATCAACTCCCACCTTCGTCTAATGACTGCTATATCTTACCCGCCCCATCTCCCTCATCTTCTTCTCTTCTGTAGTTACGAAGAGATGGAGGAAGAATGAAGAACAAAACAAAAGCTGCACAGAGATCATCACAAACCTCTGGCCCTGAGCTGCTGCCCCACCCTGGCCAGCCTCCTCAACCCCAACATTTACTTGTAGATGTGGATAGAATTCATTATCCGAATTTTGCACAAAGCAGGGTGGTGAATTGCTGGTGCTGTCAGGACACCAAGCAAGAGTTCCTTCCTGTGTAGGCCATTACTGCCTTCCTCCTGGCACTCAGGAAGATGAACAGGACCAGACTCTGCCAC
>NW_011494632.1:2819448-2823539 GCF_000754665.1 Bison bison bison | reverse complement strand
GAGGACATCTCGCTCAGTTCCAGACGTGTGTGTTCACCGGCCTCTGCCTCCGTCTCATCCGGGGCTGCTGTTTGTCTTAACTAGAGACCACGTGTTTTCTATGTCTGTGGTCCTATTTCTGTTTTGTTAACAAGTTCAGCTGAATCTTTTTTTTTCAGATCCCACATATAAGTGGTATCATAAGATTTGTCTCTGTCTGACTTCATTTAGTATGAAAATCTCAGGTCCATGCAAATGATATTTCATTCCTTATGACTAATATTCCATTATATATATATATGTACATATAGGCTTCCGTGATAGCTCAATTGGTAAAGAATCTGCCTGAGACCTCAGTTCGATTCCTGGGTCAGGAAAATCCACTGGAGAAGGGAAAGGCTACCCACTCCAGTATTCTGGTCTGGAAAATTCCATGGACTATATAGTCCATGGGGTCAAAAAGAGTGGGACACGACTGAGCAAATTTCACTTCATATATATGTATACCACATTTTCTTTATAGGGAACATGGGGAGAGGGATAAATTAGGAGGTTGGGATTAACATGTACACATGACTATATATAAACTGGATAACCAAGAAGGACCTACTATTTAGCACAGGGACCTATACTCAATATTTTATAATCTATTAGGGAAAAGAACCTGTAAAAGAGTGTATGTATGTATCTGAATCACTATGTTGTACAACTGAAACTAACATGATACTGTAAATCAACTGTACTTCAATAAAAAAGTAATAATTTTTTTAAAGTTATTTATGAAAATATAGGAAAAGAGAATTGTTAGACATGACACCAAAAGCACAACCCATGAGAGAAAACACTACTGTGTTGGACTTTGGAAATTTAAAAACTTGCACTGCAAAGATACCATTGAGAGAAAAACATAAAATAAAATAGACCACTTGTACCAGATCATCTAATTAGTTCATCATAAATACAAGCAGAAGATCCTGAGTCTATCCTAAATTGTTTCCAGTAACCCAAGGTGGCCTCAAATTTTACAAAAGGGGCAAGAACATTCTGGGGTATCACGCTTGCTTGTTGTTCTTGTTCAATCACTCAGTTGTGTCCGACACTTTGTGACCCAATGGACTGCAGCACACCAGGCTTCCCTGTCCTTCACCATCTCCCAGAGCATGCTCAAACTCATGTTCATTGAGTTGGTGATACCATCCAACCATCTCGTCCTCTGTCATCCCCTTCTCCTCCCGCCTTCAATCTTTCCCAGCCTCAGTCTTTTCCAATGAGTTGGCTCTTTGCATCAGGTGGCAAAAGCATTGGAGCTTCAGCTTCAGCATCAGTCCTTCCAATGAATATTCAAGATTGATTCCCTTTAGGATTGACTGGTTTGATCTCCTTGCTGTCCAAGGGACTCTCAAGAGTCTTCCCCAGCACTACAGTTCAAAAGCATCAATTCTTTGGTGCTCAGCTTATGGTCCAACTCTCACATCCATACATACCTACTAGAAAAACCAGAGACACTTCTTAGAGGCAAAAAGTAATAATGAGATCTTTTTTTACCGTTTTGTATTTTGGGCTTTTTTTCCCCTTGCTCTCAATGATCAGTTGTCCATGTATTTGACCAGTCTCTATCAGCAATAGGAATGTCCTACCTAACATTAGGTTTGGGTGAGTAAGGTCTTCCTTAGTGGCTCAGATGGTAAAGAATCTGCCTGCAGTACAGGAGACCTGGGTTCAGTCACTGGGTTGGGAAGATCCCCTGGAGAAGGAAATGGCAACCCACTCCAGTATTCTGGCTTGGAGAATTCCATGGACAGAGGAGCCTGGGGGCCTACAGTCCACGGGGTCACAATCAGTCACACACGACTGAGGGGCTAACACTTTCACACTTTCACACTTTCAAGTCGTAAAGTGCAAACAAGGACAGCATAATCCTTAGCTATTCTGAACTTGCCACAACCTAAACAAGCTGGGTTTGTGCCTTGTCACTTAGGGAAACTGGAACTGCATTTTCCAGAACCTCCTTCTCCACAGTTTTAATCAGGAAGCTGTTTGGTGTGAGATCAGAAGCTGGAAGAAAAGCCGTCGACAATGTCTGGGCCACCAGGTGCTGCTGTGGCCACTGACCTTGGATCACCTTCCATGCCTCCTTCATTCTCACTGACTCCTGGGCCAGGTGGTGTTTAGCCTCCAATCTGGGGTTCAGCTGATCTTTGTGGGTTCCAGTTTATTCTGCAACAGGAAAGCCCACTTTAAGTGGAGAGGTGCATCCCTAAAGCGCACCTGGAGGCAGTAGCCAGCGTCCTGGATTTTCACAACTAACTCCTGTGCTCACCCCACGCTCGTTCCATCTCGCCTCCCTGTGTCTTACTGCCCCAAGACTCTATGTTCGCCATTTTCAAACCCACATTGACTTGACCACTTCCTCTGATCTACTGCTTGTCTTCCAGCATTTGAGTCACTTTCCTGACCATGCATGGTGTCTGTATTACAGGCAGAGTCTTTCCTGTGGAGCTGGGGGACCAGGACTCCTGGGACTCACCTTCTTTATGGTTCTGGCTTCAGAGGATAAGGAGACAGGACATGGCCTTAGCACCAAGGGCAGCCTAATGTAGAGCACGGTTTCAAAAACATTTCTGGAAGGAAGACGAGAAGGTACTGATGAACTGACAAGTCCTTGAGAAGTATACAGTCTGGCATTTTCCTTTATTACATTATTCCTGCACTAACTTACTCATTGGACCAATTGTTCTACTATCTAGAGAGTCATTCTGCATGCCTTTGAAACCCCTAACTGGGGTCAATAATTATCTCAGTATAAAAGGACAAGGCAGAGGGAACACATCAGTTACTTCTCTGTGCTTGATTTTTTTAAAAAAAAGTACTTATTTGACTGCATTGGTCTTAGTTGCAGCATGCAGGATCTTCATTGTGGCACACAGACTCTCTAGTTGTGGCGTGGGGACCCCAGAACATATGGGATCTGAGTTTCCTGACCAGGGTTTGAACCCATGTCCCCTATATTACAAGGCAGATTCTTAACCATTGGACCACCAGGGAAATCCTGTCTGTGCTCGCTTTGCCAGGAGTAGATGTATGTTTGTGGGAAGCATAGAAGTCCTCTGAGGTGTCGCCTATCTCTTTCTTACCCAAAATGTCTCTACCTCTCCTTTCTCTATGGTTTCTGTGGTCACTAATCGAACATCGCTGAGACCAGCATCAGAAAGAGATTTCAGACAAAGAGTTTCCACCTGCTCCCTTCAGTCTACATTCTGCTCACCCAACACCTCAAACCTTTCCAGGGAGGTGGTTATGTCTGTTCATGCTCCTTTGGAGGGGAGAGATTTGCTTTTTAGTGGAAATGGAAAATTAAGGTACTGTATATGCATTGCGGGCAGCCACAGGAGGGAATCATACAAGTTCAAAGGCAATGCATTTATCCTTCTCTTTTTACCAGTCGCCCAGCTGCTGCTCACCCAGCATCTCCTTGTGGGGGTGGGGGGTAATTTCTCTTGTAAAAATGAGAAATTGAGACCCCAGCAGGATTCCCCACTCTAGCATTTTTAACTGACAAGCAAGCATGAAGTAGCTAGGTTGCAACTACAAGGGGTTACCAGAGAAAAGGTGGGAAAATGAGACAGAAAAGATGACAATCTAGAAAGTCTCCCTAACAAAAAAGGAAAAGGAAAAAAGAAGCAATAGCAGAATGAATCTCCTTCCCTCTCATGTTAACTAGAAAATTGGAAACTAGAAAAAGACCTGTCATTTTTAAATTATTGCATTTTCCCCAAAAGTAATTAATATGAAAAAGTATTCATAGTCATGCAAAGGCACTGTTATTTTGTAATTTGAATGCTGCAGTAGTTCAGTTCAGTTCAGTCGCTCAGTCGTGTCAGACTCTTTGCGACCCCATGAATCACAGCACGCCAGGCCTCCCTATCCATCACCATCTTCCAGAGGTCACCCAAACTCACGTCCATCTAGTCGGTGATGCCATCCAGCCATCTCATCCTCTGTTGTCCCCTTGTTCTCCTGCCCCCAATCCCTCCCAGCATCAGAGTCTTTTCCAATGAGTCAATTCTTCGCATGAGGTGGCCAAAGTATTGGAGTTTCAGCTTTAGCATCAC